>NW_006203824.1:216342-259625 GCF_000334495.1 Tupaia belangeri chinensis | reverse complement strand
GCGATGGCCTATAGCAAAAACCTCAAAAAAAAAAAAAAAAAAAAAAGAGGAGGGGGAGGGGAGGAAGTAAGAAAGGGGAGAGGAGGTGGAAAGGGAAGGGAGGGGAAGAGAAGGGAAGAAAAGGAAATAAATTATTTTAAAGAAAAGTCAGGAGGAGTCAAATAAGGCCTGTAAGGTAGAGGCCTAATAACTTCCCAACAAAATTCCCCTAAATTTTCCCTTTGTTTGATGAAAGGAATTAGCAGGAACATTGTCCCGGTGAAAAGGACAAGGACGCTGGTGAAGCTTTCCCAGGCATTTTACTTCTGAAACTTCAGCTACCTTTCTTAAAACATTATCATAGTATTTAGTGGTATTGTTTCTTGTCTTTCTCCAGATAAATCTTCAAGCAAAATGCCTTAATCATCCCAAAAAACAGGTGCCATGGCCTTTGCTCATGACCTGCCTGCTTTTGCTTTTGTTGTTAGTCTTCCCTTATTCATAATACAGTGCACATGAGAGTGAGAGAGCAACTCCCTGCACGAGATTTGGTCACACCACAGATCCCTTCATACAGTCCTGTAGCCCATCTGCTCTCAGGCACTTGGGCAGGAGCCCATCATATTTCAGGTGGTCTGGGGCAGGGAACTGAACCAGGGTTGTGATGTGGGATGTGGATTCCCTTGAGCAATGTATTACCACCACACCATGGAGCACACCCCCACTTCTGCGTCCACTGAATCACCAGCACCTCTTTTAGCCATTGCTTTGATAGGGCTATCTTCAGGAACATAGAGCCATGTGTCATCTTCTTGTTACAATTCTTCAAAGAAATGCTTCAGGATCTTGATCCCACTTGTTTAAAATCTCCACTGCAAGCTCTGCCCTTGTCTGCACTGATCTGGGTGCAACAGTTCTGTCTACCATCAAGCAGAAAGTCTGCCCAGCTTTCATTTTTCAATCAGAATTGTATAACCTGAACCAACTGAAAAGTCTATGATGTTGGCTACTCTTTCTGCTGTTCCTTGTCAGTCCTTTTCAATTAGGGCATGACTATGACCAAGTTTTTTCCCTCAAAAATTGATGTGGGGCTGGCTTTTGGCCTGGTGGTTAAGGGAATCAGATCCCACACAGCCAACCACATGGTTTGAATTCCAACCCCAGCAGCTTGAAAAACACACTGGGTGTGTGTGCATGCATGCCCCAAATCCTAATCCGGTAAAGAAACGGACAAGGACTGTGGCATGAGTGTGCCCCACTGGAGGGTGGAGGGTGCTTTCTTCCTGTGTCTGTTTCTCTCTTGCAAGTGCCCACTGACAATTTTTTTTAATAAAATTATGTAGACAGTTTGCTCTTGCAGGCATCATGCTCAACATAGTCTTTTCCCTTTTATTTTTTTTTTTTGTTTATTTGTTTGCTTGTTTGCTTGCTTGCTATAGGGTGCATGTGCTCACCGGAGAGGAAAAAAAATCACCTCCCACAGGGAGGATGGGCAAACTGGAATCACTTCTCCATTTCCCTCTCAGGACTTTGGGCACACAGGCACACGAACCTGGTGTGATAAGCCCTGGGGTCCAGGACTCGCATTCAGTTGGCCAAGTGGGATCCAGCGGCTTTAACCTCCATCCCATCTGCTGGTCCCAGTCTTGTCACTTCTTAAAATGAGTTTTCCATTTTTAAACTGTTAGTTTCTAAGACATACTGTTCTCATAAACTTTCCATAAATTGTCAATGATTTTACCATTATTTCACCAAAGCTTTACCATAAATTTGATGTTTTTTCTTGCTTCAGGGTTAAGAGAATTCATGCTGCTATGATAGGGGCTCTTTTCAAACAGATGTCTGATCCTTCTTAGTGCTTTAAACTATAATAGATCCTGTTCAGACATGTTATAACAAGTTAGTACGAGTTTATGTTGGCACAGATGAATTTTGAAATCATGCATGTTTTTCATAATATGCACTGTGCATAAACTTTTTGAAGACTTCTCATTTACATCCAAAAGAATTAAGAAGGCTCTTGGGGCCAGTGAGTGGTGATGTGGTGGTTAAAGGTGCTGGGTTCCCAGATGGCTGACCATGGTTCAAGTCCCAGATTTGGCAGTTTGCTTTCTCCCCTTCCCTTTCTCTCTAGTGAATTTTTTTTGGAGAGGTTTTCGCTATAGGGCGCATGCGCTCGCCAGACAGACAGAGAGAGACATAGAGACAGAAAGTGAGAAATCACCCCCCAGGGGGGATGGTCTCGCCGCAATCCCTTCTCCTCCATTCTCCTCTTGGGATCTTGGGCACGTACGCACACACGCCCGGCGTGAGTTTTAAGCGACTGGGTCCGGGACACGAACCGTGGTCGACTACGTGGGAGTCCAGCGACATAGCCATTACACTAACTGCTGGTTCCCCCTCTAGTGAAATTTTTAAAAATAATAATAATAGATGGAATTAAATAAATATTTATTTTTGAAAAAGGCTCTAAAAGATACTTGTACCTCTGTGTTCAGAGCAGCATCATTCACAATAGCCAAAATATGTAATCCAAGCATTCATCAACAGATAAACAGGTAAACTTAAGTATATACATACTAATAGAATATTTTACAACTTTTAAAAGGAATGAAATTATGATACATTCTGTAACATCGGTGGATCTTGAAAACATTACACTAAGTGAAATAAATGCCAGACACAAAAAGACAAATACTGTATGATTCCACTTGCATGTAGTTCCTAGTGTAGTCAAATTCATAGGGACAGAAAAATAGAATGGGGGATTGACAGGAGCTGGGGACCAAGGGGAGTGGCAATTTATTGTTTAATGGATACAGAGTTTCAGTTTGGGATTAAGGAAAAGTTTGGGACATGGATGACTGCTGTACAACAATGTGAATATACTTAATGCAGTTGAACTGTACACTTAAGTATGGCTAAAACAGGAGCCTAACAGAGGTGCAGCAATAAAATGCTACTCTGGTAAGAAAGCTACCCCACATGGGGGACTTCAGTTCACATTCACAGAGCTCTCTGAGTGCACCCGGCATGCATGTGCCCATGATCTGGGGCTGGCTGAGGATGGGAGTAGATATCAGTGTTAAGACCCTATTGGGGGCTTCCTTTCTCTCTCCTGCTTGCTCATGAAACATTGTTTTTTTAGTGGTTAAAACAGTAAATTTTAGGGGCTGGCAGTTGCCGTAGTAGTTAAGGTGCTAGATTCCCACATGGCCAATTGCGGTTCAAGTCCCAGACCTGGCAGTTGCTTTCTCATGTTCTCTCCCTAGTCAAATTAAATAATAATAAAAATAAACATAATTAAATAATTTTTAACAAAAAAAAGGAAAATTTTATGTTAAATGTATTTTATCACAGACAAAAACAGTAATATACAAATTGTATCAATAGGGAAGACGTTGGGGCCAGCAGGTGATGTGGTGGTTAAAGCACTGGACACTCTCAAATGGCCGACCACGGTTCGAGACCCGGACCTGGTGGTTTGCTTTCTCACTTCTCTCCATGTTGTCTGTCTTTCTCTGGTCAAATTAACATAAATGAATGAATAAATAAATAAACAGAAGTAAATAATTAAAAGAGAGAGAGAGAGAGAAGGGACCAGCAGTTGGCATAATGGCTATGTTGCTGGACTCCCACGTAGTCGTCCGCGGTTCGAGTCCTGAACCCGGTGGCTTAAACTCATGCCAGATAAGTGTTTGTGCATGCCCTGGATCCTGAGAGGAGAATGGAGGAGAAGGGATGGCGGCGTGGCCATCCCCCTAGAGGGTGATTTCTTGCTTTCTGTCTGTCTCTCTGTTTTTCTGACAAGCACAGGTGCCCTATAGCAAAAACCTCTCAAAAAAAAAAAAGAAAAAAAGAAAAAGGGAAGACATCACATAGAAGCCATGTGCAGCACATCCTAAAGTATAGATTGACTACCAGTGCCTTGAATCAGCCTCAAGACTTTACTGCGGCCCACACTCAAAGAAGGCACCATTAATAACTCATCATGAACTCGAAATTCTCAATACAGTACTCATCAGCCACACCAGTCAAACACACACATAAGAAATTAGCCATCCTTGCCTTAATATAAAGGACCTCTGAGAATCAATCCGCCCTTCTCTTCCTGTGGTGGGAACACTTTCTCCTCCTTTGTTTTCTTTAGAATTTCTCCTAGATGAAAGGACCATTTTAATCCTTCTGCAGTGGAAGTAAGCCAATATCCTCATTCTCATTGTTAAAAGACACAGATAGTAGAAATAACTCCAAACTGATTATCATAAAAGACTTTTTAGGTTTGAAAAGGATATTAATCCCACTAAGTCACAAGCCATCATTTCACAGAAGAGGAATTTAAACTTCAGATAAGAATAATGATGGCTAGTCTATTTCTCCCAGTTGAAAACCAAAATTAGAACTATCACTGGAAGACAGGTAGTTATGCTTTCTTTAAAAAGTAAGCAATATACCAGCCCATGGCCTGGGATTAAGAGAGCTGGATCTCACATGGCCAATCATATGGTTCAATTCCTGGACCCAGTGGCCTGAAAAACACACCAGGCACATGTGCTTGCATGGCCAAAATCCTGAAAAAATAAAGAAATGGAAGAGAAGGGATTACAGTGTGACATGCCCCCATGGAGGGTGCTTTTTCCTTCTCCCTCTCTCCACCTCTCTGATGAGTCCTCTGTCAATCAGATCAATCCATCAGTAAGAAAACAAAACGAGAAATACTTTTCCCAGGGCTGGTCCAATAGCCTGCTGGTTAAGGGAGCATTGTCCCACACAGCCCACCTTGCAGTATGAATCCTAGCTCTGGCAGCTTGAAAAACATACAAGTCACATGTGCAAGTGGGCCCCAAATCACTAAAGGAAGACAAATTGAAGAAGAGCTTGCAGCATGACCATTCCCCACTGCAAGCTGCTTTCTCTTTCACCTTCCCCATCTCTGTGTCTCTCAGCTGAGTATATGTGCTCTCTAACAAATTTTAAAAAGAAAGAAAGAAATTAAAAAGGAAAGATTTTTTTTCCAAATTAAGTAAATGCATAAGCTACAATAATTCACATTCTGAAACAGATGCACTGGATCTTTTCCAAAAGCTCTTTAGTAATTTATGCAAGCCAAAAACCTTTTCCCTGTGTTGGTTAGTTTAATGGACATTAATAAATGTCAGATGAATTTAAAAATATTTTGCCAAACAGGAGATACAGTAAAGTCTACGAATTCACTGTCCTCCACTGACTACTACAAAATAGAAGGTGATAAAACAAAATAAAAGGATGCTGTCAAGCTTGCTTCTTTGCTTCCTGTTTCATTCCTTTGCATCAATGCCTATGGCTCCAACCACAGTTATTTACCTGCTTAAGTACCAAGAATCTATAAAACAACTCTGAAATATGTTATATTTAATGAAACTTACGAGAGAAACCTAGGCACATGGAGGGTCAGCCCCATAGCATAGTAGTTAGCACTATGCAATGGCAGCTGGATCCCAAATGGCCAACAGCAGTTTCAATTTCAGCACCAGTGGCTTGTGAGACATGCTAGAGCACATGTGTGAACACACACAAAATAGAGAAATGGAAGAAAAAGGATGTCATGACCATGCTACATTGGGGGTGCTTATTTTTCTCTTTCTCCTTTTCTGCCTCCCACACTGACTCTCAGGTGAGCCTAAGTGCCCTCTTGCAATAAATTTATATAAGGGGAGGGAGAATCTAAACACATGGAAAATTCTAATTTAACTAAAACTTTTTTAGAGTCTAAATGAGAAATTATGTGATTACTACCTAATAATTTCTATTTTATTTTTACTTTTTAAAATAATTATTTATTTACTTTTATTGATTCATTTTATTTTAATTTGACCAGAGAGATACACAGAGAGAAAAAGAGGGAAAGTGAGAAAGCAAGGTACCAGGTCCAGGACTCAAACCATGGTTAGCCATGTGGGAGTGTCCAGCGCCTTAACCACCATGCCACCTGCTGGTCCCCCTTTTTTATTTTTTTAAGAGAGATTTTTGCTATAAGGCACATGTGTTCACCAGAAACACAGAAAGAGACAGGGAGGCAGAAAGTGAGAAATCACTTCCCAGGGGGATGGCCATGCCACAATCCCTTCTCCTCCATTCTCCTCCTAGGATCTTGGGCATGGATATATACACACGCCCATCATGAGTTTCAAGCCCCCAGGTCCGGGACTCAAACCACCGTCGGCCATGTGGGAGGTCCAGTGATGAAACTGCTACATCAACTGCTGGACCCACTTGACAAGTTCTTGTGAAAAATTATAATGAAAGGATGAGGTGGCAGCACAAGGGTAACAAAACTAGACCCACATGGGAAAGGTCCTGGATTCGAGAACTGGGACCCCTGAGCATGTCACGAAAGCATGCACCAGTAACCCAGCAAGCTGAAAATGGAGAAGGATCACAAAGTGAAGACACTGTGGGGGGTGCATGTATCTCTTATGGAAGTAAAAAAATAAACTTTAAAAAGTGACAATGAAGGGGGGGCAAGCAGGTGGCATGGTGGTTAGGGCACTGTACTCCCACATGGTTGACCATGGTTTAAGTCCCAGACCTGGTGGCTTGCTTTCTCATTTTCCCTCTCTCTAGACAAATTTTAAAATTATAATAATAAATAAAATTGAATAATTATTCCAAAAAAATGACAATGAATACAAGAGTATAGCAAAAGGGAAATGTGTTTTATTACTAAGTAGAGTTAAATGCATTTGATTACAAAATAGGTAAACAAAGGCATATTTTAAAACTTGGAAAAACAAATACACCGAAACTGTTGATCATTTTCTAAGACCTATTCTTCTCTCTCTGCTATTAATCAATTTCTTCTCAAAAACATGTATTATTTCTGTAATTAAAGACTTTAATACATGATAAAGACATTTCTATTGCTTATGGGGTGCTTATTTTTCAATGTGCCAGAGGGCATGTGCACTCACCAGACAGGAACAGAAAGAGAGAGAAAGGGAAAAAAGCACCCTTCAATGGGTATGGTCATGTCATAATCTGTTCTCTTTCATTTTTCTACCCTATCAGGATGTTGAGTGCACACTCAGTGTGTTTTTGAGCTGAAGGGGATGGGATTCAAACCACAGTCAGCCATGTGGAATCTGGCTCCCTTTACCACTAGGCCATGGAGCTGGCCCAATAGCTAAAGGTATAAAAAAATCAGTGAAAATAGAGATCTCTCCGAATAATACCAATAAATCTCTTGTAACCAATTCATAAACCAAATGTAACTTTTTCTCAATATAATTTTGTTTTGTTTGCTATGCTGCTGTTGGGGCTCAGAAACCCCTTAGACTGGTGCTTTGACATGCTGCTAAGTTTTAGAAGCAGAATCAAGGTCTCTATAGTTCAAAATTGTTCCCTCTACTCTCTGCCTCCCTACCCAAATTCAGGGAGAGGAGATTTACTATGATATTCCATTACTTGTCTAAAGACTGGACCTGTCAAAGAGAAAAACAATCGCCTTTCCTGAAGTCTCATTAAACTTATATCACAAAAAGGAAAATACGAAGGTCAACACTCCTAGGCAGATTTTGTGACATTCATCTCCCAGGCCTATACAGATCCCAAAGGGAATCATGTGAACACTGGGTCCATTCTTTCCCCCTAAAAATAATTTACTCTAAAACTGCCTCCACTCCCTATTTTCCTTTCCCGTGCAGAAAAGCCTCTATCACCTGGCCTCTCTTTGAATTCATGTTTTCTATGGTTCCTATGTATGTATGCATATATTAAAATTAAATTTGTATCCTTTTTCCTCCACCCCCTCCCTTTTTTTTAAGAGAAATAAGATGGTGATAGAGAGAGAGAGAAAGAAGGGATTTCCAATGGGGTCTTTCCACTGTGAACCTCTGCACAATCCTCCCAGTTAGGATTATAGATGTGCATGCCACTGTGCTCAACCTTGTCACGTTGGTCCTGGGATCCAGACCTGCGCCTCCCATGTGGCCCTAGCTTTATGCAGTGCAGTAGTGCTTATCTATTCTTTATTAATCTGCCTTTTGTGGGTTTTTTTCCTGGTGCTACAGGACATATGCACTAGCCAGAGAAAATAAGAGGTGGGGAAGTGGTGTCAGGGTGAGAAAAAAAAAAAAGACCCCTCCCCCCCAGCAAGGATGGTCACACTACAATCCCTTCTTCTCTGTTCTCCTCTTGGGATTTTGAATATACACATGCATACACCCAGTGTGTTTTTCAAGCCACCAGTTGTAGCACTCAAACTAGACAGTTGATCACGTGGGATCCAGTCAGCTTAACCACCATGCCACCAGCTAGCCCTGATGATCTCCCTGTTGTCAGTGATTTCCTTTCTTTCCTTCCTTTTTTTTTTTTTTTTTTTAAAAATTTATTTCAGAGATGGGGCCAGCAGGTGGTATGGTGGTTAAGGGCACTGGACTCCCATACGGCTGACCACAGTTCAAGTCCCAGACCTGGCGGCTTACTTTCTCACTTTTCCTCTCTCTCTCACTCTGTCCCTCTCTGGTCAGATTAAAATAAATAAATAAAGTTAAATAAAAATAGTTCTTTAAAAAAAAAAATAATTATTTATTTTATGGGGCCAATAGGTGATGTGGTATTTAGGGATGCTGGATTCCCACATGGCCAGTCACAGTTCGAGTCTCAGACCTGGCAGCTTGCTCTCACTATCTCTCTCTCACTCACTCACTCTATCCCTCTCTAGTAAGGAAGGAAGGAAGGAAGGAAAGAAAGAAAGGAAGAGAGAAAGAAGGAGGGAGGGGAGGGAAGTTAAATAAAATAATTCTTTAAAAAAAGAATTATTTATTTTAATTTTATTTATTCATTCACTCATTTTAATTTGCCCAGAAAGAGACACAGTGGTTGGAGGGGGGGGAGTGAGAAAGCAAGTCACAAGGTCCAGGACTTGAACCATGGTCAGCCATGTAGGAGTGTCCAGCGCTCTTAACCACCAAGCCTCCTGCTGGTCCCACTTTCGTTTTTTTAAGGATTATTTCATTTTATTTGTTATTATTTTTAGGACACACGCACTCACCAGAGAGAGACAGAGAGAGAGAGAGAGAAAGTGAGAAAGCAAGCCACCAGGTCTGGGATTCAAACCACGGTCAGTCACATGGGAGTCCAATACCCCAAGCACCATGCCACCTGCTGGCCCTTGTCAGTGATTTTCAGTGAACCTTAGTTACACAGGAGAAATTCCTACACCCCATACTGTTTAGCTGATTGTCGTTTAGGTTTCTGTTTGTTTGGGGTGTGTGCGTGTGTGTATATTATATTAAGCAGGATCTCACTATATTACAATTCTCCTGACTTAGCATCCTGTAAGTAGTTGGGACTGGAGGGCTGTGCTATCATGCCTAGCTTTTTTTTTTTTTGAGAGGTTTTTTGCTATAAAGTGTGTGCGCTCATCAGAAAGACATAGACAGAAAGTGGGAAATCACCCCCTCAGTGGGGGATGGCCCACGCTGCAATCGCTTCTCCTCCAGTCTCCTCGTTGGGCCCAGTTAATTTTAAGCCACCAGGTTCGGGACTTGAACTGCAGTCAACTACATCGAAGTCCAGCGACGTAGCCATTACGCCATCTGTTGGTGCCAACCATGCCTAGTTTTTAAGGTAGGCCAGGCATCAAACTCTGGGCTCCTGTGTAGCCAAATAGTAGCAGCAACCAGCTAACACAGATGAACCTAATTTTTGTTATTGTTGTTATAGGGCACATATCCAGCGACGTAAGAGACAGAGAAAGAGAGACAGAGAGATAGAAAGCAGGAAATCACCCCCCAGGGGGGATGGCCACGCCGCAATCCCTTCTCCTCCATTCTCCTCTCGGGATCTTGGGCACGCACGCATACGAACCTGGCCTGAGTTTTAAGCCTCCAGGTCTAGGGCTCAAATTGTCTTGTAGGCTACGTGGTATCCGATGCCTTAACCTCCACACTACTTGCTGGCCTGGGTCTCGGCTTTTTTTAAGGTTTTGTTTTTGTTTTTAAACATTTATAATATGCTAATGCTTACAAAAAGCCTAAAATGTCAGTTCTCTTAGACTACAATGAAGTAAACTTTCCTTCAAAAAAACTAAATTTTAGTCAGTAGAAATTTCTAATGGAATTGTGCCAAATGGTAAGAAATTCTCTGGTGACATTCATGACTCGTTAGGGAAAAAACTTAAGTATCATCCCCTTTGAATAGAAAAACTATTTCAGTCAGAAAAGAGTAAGAAGTTACTTCTCATGGATCTATAAAGGTTTACATGTTGTAAAATACTTTCATTGACGTCATCTACCAGTTTAACCCCTGCTATAGGACAAGGCAACTGGTCATAATTAGAGGCAGCAACAACCTAAAACCTGAATTATCGTGATGAATTTTTCAATACAAGCCAAAAGCCAATTTTTTCTAAAGAACTCTTGTCAAGTTTCTTCCATATATTTCTCCACAATTCTGACTTCCAAATCCAAGGTTATCATCAAAATTAAGATAATTTTATCTAATTTTAGGAATGAGAAATGTTATTCTAGGTGGGTTTATTTTAATTATTTGATTTTTAGTTTTTGCTATAGGGTATATGTGCTTGCCAGAAAGAGACAGAGGGAGAGAGAAATCACTTCCTAGGGAGGATGGCTGTGCTGCTGCTACCTCTTCTCCTCTTGGGCATTTTGGACACACACACACCCAGCATGATTTTTCAAACCACCAGGCCCAGAACTAAAACTATGTGGTCAGCCATGTGGGAACCAGCCGCCTTAACCTCCACACCACCTGCCGGCCCTGTTGAAAGTATTAAAGGAAGAAAACACAGAGAGTCCCAGGTGGTGGCACAGCAGTAAATTGTGAGACTCTGCACAGTCAACCCACATAAGAAGGTTCTTTTGGTTCATGTCTGGAGACCTCCCCGAACATGATGGACACACACACATTTGCCTGTTAATCTAGGACTGGCTGAGGCTGAGGGTGGATCACATCATGACCCTGTTGAAGGGAAAAAGAAGCCGTCTCTTTGCCTTTCTCTTTCTCTCTTGGAGGAAATAGATAAACTCAGAAAAGGAAGAAAATATAGAAAAGCCTAATTTAACTGAATGATTTAAAAATTAAATTTTCATATGTCAAAATAGCCATAAAAAATTAAAAGGCAAATAACTGCTTTTTCAAACCTTTGAAAGAACACACATAATTCTAAATTGTCCAAAACAAAAAACTGGGTTTTGTTTTTTTTGGATTTGTTTGTTTGTGTTTTTTGGTTTTAATTTGCTAGAGGGTGAATGCACTAGTGGTGGGAGTGAGGGGAATGGATGAGAAAGCACTCCCCAGATGGAACGATCATACTCCAATCTCTTCTCTTGGGATTTAGGGCACACATGCACACACACCCAGTGTGTTTGTCGAGCTGCTAGATCCTGACTGGAACTACATAGATGGCCAGATGAGATCCAGTCATTAGAATCACCATGCCACCTGCTGGCCTGAGAATTTTTATTTTTATTTTTTTGGAGAGGTTTTTCTTTAAGGTGCGTGTACTCCCCAGAAAGAAAGAGAGAGAAAGTGAGAAATCATCCCCCAGGGGAATGGCCACGCCACAATCCCTTCTCACAATTCTCCTCTCAGGATCTTGGGGACGCACGCACACGCACCTGGCATGAGTTTAAGCCACCGGGCCCGGGAGTCCAGGGACACAGCCATTATGCCATCTGCTGGTCCCATAAATATACCTAACTCTAATAAACCACATACTATACACATTTTTAAAAATATTTATTATATTTTATTTATTCATTCGTTCATTTTATTTTGACCAGAGAGTCACACACAGCAAGAGCAAGGGAAAGTGAGAAAACAAGCCACCAGGTCCAGGACTCAGTGTTCGGCTATGTGTGAGTGTCCTCAAACAGTGTTCGGCCATGTGGGAGTGTCCAGCTCCTCAACCACCATGTCACCTGCTGGTCCCCCATATTATACACATTTTTAAAACAAAACAGGCACAGGGCCTGCTAGGTGTTGTGGTGGTGAAGTCACTGGGCTCCCACATGGTTCTAAGTTTGGGACCTGGCAGCTTACTTTCTCTCTCTCTCTCTCTCTCTCTCTCTCTCTCTGGTCAAATTTAATAATAATAAAATAAAATAATTCTTTAAAACAAGCAAGAACAAAAACACAGGCTCAACTGCTGTGTGCCCCTATCAGTAGCATACCTCACTGCAGATCTTGCAGTCACAAGCCAACTACAGTTCAATTCCCTAGGCCAGTTGGCCTGATGCCAGGTGTGTGTGTGTGTATGCATGGGCCCAGAATCCTGATAGGCTATCGGACTAAAAGATGGGGATCTTGGTGTGACAGAGCACTGTGGAGAGTTCTCTTCTCTTTCTCTCTCTCTCTTTCATACACATATGTTCCGTCATGAAAAAATTTTTCTAAAAAAAAAAAAAACAAGCAGAATTGGGGGGGGGGGGACTCTGGCCTAATCCTCTTATCTTTTTTTTTTTTGGAAAGGTTTTTGCTATAGGGCGCATGGGCCCCCCAGAAAGACAGAGATAGAAAGCGAGAAATCACCCCCGGGGGGGTGGCCACGCCGCAATCCCTTCTCCATTACTCCTCTCGGGATCTTGGGTATACAAGCACATGCACCCGGCATGTGAGTTTAAGCCACCGGGTCCGGGATGCGAACTGCAGTTGACTACATGGGAGTCCAACAATGTAGCCATTATGCTAACTGCTAGTCCCCTAATCCTCTACCTTTCAGTTCAAGGTACCAGGATGAGCACATACTTATCTCCTTTTCCTCTTAACAACTTAATTAAATATATTTTTCTATTAAACTCATGGAGTGACCTGTTCCCTAAACAGCAAAGATACTTAAAACATTTTTTTAGATTACTTTTTCATTTAAAATATTTTTTTAAACAACTAGATAGCAAACAGCCCCAAAGTGCATCAGTTATTTCTGCACATGATGTGCCAGATCCTACAGGGCTGACAGTAGTTCAAATTCCAGCCCCAGCAGCTTGAGAAGCATGCCAGGTGTATGATCTTGCCCTGAAATCCTGATAGGGTGGAGAAACAGGAAAAAGCAATGCGGTGTGACCCTGCCCCACTGGGAGTACACTGGCTCACGCTCTCTCTGGTGAGCATACACCCTCGGGCAATTAAAAAAAATAATAAAAATACAAACAAAGACTAGGTAGATTGCCCATGGTTCTGAGAGATGAAAATGAATGAAGACAAGAACTGAGTAGGCAGGATGGAGGGAGCAGAAGAGCAGAATACTCACAGAGGGGCTGCGGCGAAGGAGGAAGGCTAGTCTTCTGGGCAGAACCCCAGAGAGGCGCCAGTTCAGTGACCGTCGTACGAGGAAGGTCAGTAGTGGGAAGTGAGACTGAAAACATCTGTCATAGCAAGAAGTCAACAGAGTGTCTAAAGTTGATAAACCAAAAAACAAACACTATAAGCAAATTATTCAGAAGCATGGAGTTAAGCCCCCAGGAGATCTGAACTGAAAAGGTCTGGAAAAGTAGGTGCCTCTGAGGAGTGGGATTCTTCATGATTAGGCCTCTTGTATTACTGGCATTTGAGTATTTGGTTTTGCTAAGTTAAAAGGTACTGTAACATTGACTTCTAAGTTTCTGGTTTTTTGGTTTTTTTAATCTTACAATTTGTTCATTTTCCTTTAACATACAACCTTCAATTTTACTTTCTTCCCACTAAATCAGAGGCTACATCTCATTTGGCAGTGTTTTTCGACTATAAGTTATGAAATATATCAAGTGGAACATACTCAGCATTTTTTTTACCTAACAGAAAAGAAAAATAAAATAGGGGAATCATTAGTGAAGCTTCCGTTTCAGTTCTAAGTGTTTACTTAAATGTTTACATTGGTCTACTATGTAAAATAGCTAGCATGTTTCATCTTTTCTCACTTCAACAGTTAGAGGTGACCCTGTATGTGAATTCAGACCATGTCACTACTCCAATGGCATCCCATTCTCAGCTGAGTAATATACTACCCTGCGAGGTGCCCTGAAAGGTCCCTTAAAAGTAACTGCATACCTCTCCCACCTTTTTCATCTCTAGGCTGCAGCTAACCGGCACTGTCATCTTTTTCCAGTAATCAAGACTATCATCACCTGATGACTTCTGTGCTGGCTGTACCCTCAGCATGATTCACTCCCTCCCCTAACTCATTTCTTCAGTCCAATATCACTACTTTTCAAATGATAACCCCCACATCTGGGACCAGCAGTTAGTGTAATGGCTATGTCGCTGGACTCCCACGTAGTCAACTGCGGTTCGAGTCCCGGACCCGGCGGCTTAAACTCACGCCGGGCACGTGTGTGTGTGCCCAAGATCCCGAGAGGAGAATGGAGGAGAAGGGATTGCGGCGTGGCCATCCCCCCTAGGGGGTGATTTCTCGCGTTATGTCTCTCTGTCTCTCTCTGTCTTTCTGGCGAGCGCACTGGTTTGATTTTCCACACAGCACTCTACAACTTTTTAATTAATGCTGTTTATCTCCTCTACCCTAACTAGATTGCACTTTTAATTGACACATAGTAACTACAGGGGAGAATATGATTTTTCAGCACAAGAATACAATGTATAATGATGACATCTGGGTAATTAATATATCCACTACTTCAAATATGTGTTATTACTTTGTGTTGGGAACATTTAATTCCCTTTTTAGTTACTCTAAGATATATACTAAATTGTTAACTATGTTCACATACTGTACTTTCTAGCACTAGTAATTATCTACCTGTAATACTGTTTCCATTAACCAACATCTCCACTGCCCTCTCAACTACCTATGAGGTCTTCCTTTTTAGTTTACGCAAGTGGCATTTATCTTTCTGTGCCTGGCTTATTTCGCATAGCATAATGTCCTCCATACTCTGCCAGTTAAATCACAAGATTTCATTCTTTTTTTTAATGGCTACAGTCTGTCTTGTGTATATAAGTAAACATATCACTTTTTCTTTATCCATTTGTTGGCTGATAGACACCAACACTGACCTCCATATCTCTTAAGAAATTCTGATGATAATTTCAGTTGATAAGGATAAGCTATGATTTAGGCTGTTAAGCCATAAATTCCAGCTATTCACAATACTTAGTAAGTTGCTGGCATACTTTGCAAAACTACTGAAATAACCTCTAATAATGTCAGCAGTAACATAAAGAATGCTTGCATCTCAGCCATCGTTTTAAAAAAAAAAGAAGAAAAACTCAAGGAACAACCTGCTCCCTAAACAGCTAAGATACGTTACAATACAAATGTATCATTTTAAAAGTTATAGTGAAAATCTTGCTTTCAGTAACTGCAACTTGCACACATTCGCAATTTTCACTATTTCCTTAAAGTCTGAAGAAAATGAGATAGCACTTCATTAACCACTTCCATTTCCCAAAATAAAACAAAGAGCAAATTGGTGTTCAGGAGAAAAAAAACACAGTGGTTCTTTTACTGTAGCATATGCAAATGCAGAGAACCTATTAATCACAATTTCAATAAATTTTTTTTAGGACCAGTAGAGGGCATAATGGTTACATTGCCAGACTCCAGTGTAGTTGACGACGGTTTGAGTCCTGGACCCAGTGGCTTAAAAATCTCATGCTGGGTGCGTTTGTGTGCATCTGTGCCCAAAATCCCAAGAGAAGAATGGAAGAAGGAACTGTGAAGTAGCCATACTTCCTGGAGGGTGGTTTCTCACATTCTGTCTCTCTCTTGTCTCCCCACAAGCGCATGCACCCTATAGCAAAAATTGCTCTTAAAAAAAAAAAAAAAGTAAAATAAAATAACTGTTTTTCTTGTCTAAACTATAACTCACTGAAAGAAAAAGACCTTTAATTTATTTTCAACAACTAACGGGTAATTAGTCCTTGAACACATCTCCCTTAAACACAAAAGTACACAGAGCTACAACAGAAGTTTATCCAAGTGCAAAAAGAAGTAATCTTTAATCTTGAAAATGAATAATAGTTTTTCCACATCTCATGCCATTTATAAAATAGCTCACAGCAAAACTTAATAAAACCATTTCAGTAATCACTTGTCTTGTGTTCTTGCAAAAAAATTTTTATATTAACTGCTCTGCAACTGGTTTTAACCCTTGTTTTTCAAACACAATGTGGTTTACTTGTTTTTAATCACAAGAAGTAAAGACTTTTTTAAAAGATGGAAATGAAACAAGTAGGAAAGGGCTGCCCATAGACATAAATTTTGAAAAATTGAATGAAGTAGTGAAGCCACTGGCAAAATGAAAACCATATTATGTAAAGGAAACAGCGGATCTGACATTGATGAAAGCAAATTTATGAAATGAAGAATCAAGAAAATTACATAAAGCACAGAAAAGAACAAAGGAAACATGTAGAAAAATCATGAAAAGGAAGCCAGGATATGAAGATGATCATAAAATTGATGTTTCTTAAGAAAAACTAAAAATGAAAGCATATTAAAAGGAATGTTAGAATATATTCCTAAGTCTGCAGTTTGAAATGGCTTACCATGTAACAGGAAAATGTAATAGAGAATCACACCAAGATCGAGATATATCCTGATGAAGTTACTGAACTTCAAGAACAAAAAAAGAATTCTACCAATACCCAGGCAGAAGTAGGTCACCTACAAAGGGAAAAAAACAGTCAGGCTGGCCCCAGACTTCTCTAGAGTAACCTTAGATGCCAAAAGAAAATGAAATCATGTCTACTGGGTATATTAAGGCAAAGGAGAGAGAGGTAGCTCAAAAATTCTGTAAACGGCCAAAATATCACTTCACTGATGAAAGCCACTAACTGACATTTTCGAACTTAAGAAAGAAGTCTGAGAATAAAACATTCAACCACTCCTGAAAAATCTATTTGATAAACATAATAGATTTAAATCTATTAAAGCTATTACTTTCACATAATAACCAGACAACTACAAACAATCATATTTTATGTAGTCTAAAATGAGCTTTTTTCCACAGTTTAAGTACATCTGAAGTCAGCATGCACATTACAATCAATGGTATGTGATAATTTCTTTGATAGCATTTAATCATGTTAGTGGTATACAAAATTATGAAACACACAACAATTAATGGTACCTTAGACAAAATGAAATACAGTAAATAAATTTCAAAATTAAAAAAATAAGGGAGAGCAAATAAAATAAATCATGTAGCTTAAAAGAAAGGAAACCAAGTAAAAAGACAACAAAAATATGGGCTAACATTACAGAAGTAAAATTAAATATGCAACATTAATATAACTGATTAAAAGCATCTCAAATTGGGTCCAAAAAAGACTAACCTTGATCCAACTACATGAGGTCTACATGACAAACCTAAAATAGAGACTTTAAGAAGTTAAAAGTAAAAGGTTAGGCGAAAGTATACCAGGCAAATATAAACACCCACTTTTTTTTATTTTGAAAGAATTACTTTATTTATTTATCTACTTACTTACTTATAAATTTGCTATAGGGCATGTGTGCTTACCAGAGAGAGACAGAAAGAGAAAAGCAAACCGCCACGTGTGGGACTTGAACCATGATCAACCATATGGGAGACCAGGGCCTTAACCACCATACCATCTGCTGGCCCCTAAATACCCTTTTGAAACCAATTGAATTAAAAGTGAAAGAACATTAAAGGAGGTATGATCAACATTACAATCTATGAAGATGACAAAAAGTTTATAAAACTACATATGCCAAACTCTCCTTAACATATACTTTGCAGCAAAAACCTTGAAATACAAGAAAAATTCACTGGCAGCAAAAAGAGTAAGAGAAAGTAATTACCATTTCAATCTTGAAAGATCAAGCAAAATGACAAAATGTCGGAATATATAATGGAATGAGATCAAATCTCTATAGAACAGTTACTAAAACTATTTCTCTTTTAGTGGCCACTAACCCCTTAAAAATTCAAGCAAGTAGAACTAGTATAGACCACAGCCTGACAATAAAGCCAACTATTCTCCTTAATGTGGTAGATTTTATGTAATATCTCTCCTTAAATTACTCCAGTCAAATATGGACATCAAAATCAATAGATTGTCTAGAAAAGTATTAATTACATAAGCTAAAGAAAAATCTTTGGTACACAAATAGCTATATTCAGAGGAAGAGCCACAATGTAAATACTTTCAATTGGTCAAGAATTAAAATTAAATTTAATAAGTATTCAACTTTTTAAAAAGATTTATTTATTTAATTCTATTTGTTGTTATTATTATTATTATTTTAATTTGACCAGACAGAGAGAGAAAGGGAAAACGAGAGAGCAAGCCGCCAGGTCTGGGACTCAAATCGCAGTTGACCATGTAGGAATCCAGTGCCTTTAACCATCATGCCACCTGCCAACCCCTTAAGTATTCAACTCAAAATTAGAAAGTAAAAAGAATAAACTAATTAAATTATAATTTAAAAACGTTAAATATCTAAGTTACTCAATTAGAGAACAGAAGTTCTGTGGAATTAATTCTCAAATCTAGTAGCTGCATTCTGACAGAAGGGAGGCAGTGACAGATAAACTACTAACTGTGCTTAAAAAAAATAGGGGCTGGCAGGTGACATAGTGGTTGAAGAAGGTGCTGGACTCTCACATGGCCAACCACGGTTCAAGTCCTGGACCTGGTGGCTTGCTTTCTCACTTCTCTATCTCTGTCCCTCTCTGGTCAAGTTTAATAAATACATGAAGTTAAATAAAATAATTCATGTGTGTGTGTGTGTGCACGCGCGTGTGTGTGTGTATATACACACACACACACACACATATATATATATACACATAATTAGAGACTAAAAAGGAGGAAGATGATACAGAATAAATCAAAATAAGTATGAAATAGGTTTCCAGTAATCTTTTACTTCTATTTTTTTTTCTTTTAAATAAATTTTGCCAGAGAGGAAGTCTCCTCTCCCCTCTTAAGGAAGGGTCACACTGCAATCCCTTCTCCTTTTCTCCATCCTATCAGGATTTGGGGAAGACACATGCTCCTGGATGTTTTTCAAACTGATGGGTTCAGGTCTCTAAACCACACAGTAGGCCATGTAGAATTTGGCTGCCTTAACCACCAAGCCATAGAACTGGCCCTAAATTTTAAAATACAGATAAAAGAGACAATTTTTCTAAGAAAATACATATTGTCAAATGGAACCAAGTAGAACTAGAAATAACTTAGTAACCTCCAAAGAGTTGTAATCCAGAGTTATCTCCCTGACCACTCAAAATACCAATCCCAGACATTTCTAGTTTAAAAAAAAAGTAATTTTGGGGCCAGCAAATGGTGTGGTGGTTAAGAGGCTGGACACTCCCACATGGCTGACCATAGTTCAGGTCCTGGACCTGGTGGCTTGCTTTCTCACTTTCTGTCTCTCTCTCTGTCTCTTTCTGGTCAAATTAAAATAAGTGAAAAAATGAATAATAATAATAATAATAATAATAATAAAAAGATACTCCCTGTGTCATACTTTCCCAGGTCCTCTGAAAAAAAAAAAAGTAATTTCAAAGGTTATTCTTTGGGGCTGGCAGGTGGCGCGTTGGTTAAGGCAGCTGGATCCCACATAGTTGAGTAAGTGGTTCAAGTCCCAGACCCAGTGGCTTGAAAAAAACGCTGGGCACATGTGTGTGCATGTCCAAAATCCCAAAAGGGATCATGGAATGGCTCTCTCCCTTGAGGGGTGCTTTCTCACTTTTGGTCTCTCTGTACAGCAAGGACACACGCCCTATAGCAAAAATAAGGAGGAAAGGGCGATTCTTTCATTAAACTATCCTATGAAATGGGAGGAAAAAACATTCTAATTCACCTTCTGAGCCAATCATGTAGATAGCACAGGGAACACTCTTGACAAAAATTCTAAATAGCAAGCACTATTTTGTTTACTATATTCCAGGCACCAGGCTAGCTAAGCAACATATACACATCAGCTCATTTATTCTCAAAACAATTTGACAAGCTAGGTTGAGGGTCAAACTATTCAACAGCAGGTAGAGAAGAGTCATCAGCCAGTAAGAAAAATGCAGAGCCAGACTATGCAGCAGCACAGTCCTGAGGACACATGACCTCTTTAGCAGCTAGCACACAAGGAGGAAGGATGACAAAAACAAGGAAGAGGGCAAGCATTTTAATGAGTACATCACAATGTCAGTGTCAGTTTCTACTGGCCGACCACAACTCTCAGCCTTTGAGCTAAGAAGTATGATTATCTTCACTTTTTTTTTTTTAAGAGGTTTTTGCTATAGGGCACATGAGCTTGCCAGAAAGACAGAGAGAGACAGAGAGACAGGAAACGAGAAATCACCTCCAGGGGGGATGGCCATGCTGCAATCTCTTCTCCTCCATTCTCCTCAGGATCTTGGGCATGCACGCATATGCACCTGGCGTGAGTTTAAGCAACCAGGTCCAGGACTTGAACCATGGTCAACTACATGGGAGTCCAGAAACAGCCATTACGCCAACTGCTGGTCCCACGATTATCTTCACTTTTACAGTTGAGGAACCAGACCCAGAGAAGTTCTAAGAGAGGAGTGCTCCAGTCTGAACCCACACAGTGAGGTTCCAGAGATTAGGGATGTAACCTCAATGCTACACTATATGACCTTTAAAGTAAATTACCAGTGAATAAAAACCTGACAATTAATTTAAAGTGTCAATCTTTGCAAATTCAAGAGAGGGTCAATCTCTTTATCTAACATAACATCAAAGTTGAAAAAAAAACATTCATCATTGTTGTGAAGTTTTCAGAAAACGCAAAACACGTTTCTGTTATTAAAAGAAAGGAGAATCCAAGTAAAATAGAAGTGGAGGCCCAGTCACTGTAGTACTGGGAATAGGGTGTCACTGCATGATACTAGAGACACATAGAAGGCCCCCGTTTGGATCCCAGATTGACCTAACATGCTGGGTGCACCTGCAAGCACCTATGGTCCTAGGTACCTGGGGGAGCCTAGGAGGAGGATCACCATGTGGCAAGACTCTGCCAAGGGTACCTGTCTTAACCTGTCTATCTCATAAAAGAAAGAAACCTCACAAAAAAACAGAGGTGAACACAGTACCAAGATTTTTTAAACAGACATACCACATACCATATAGTAAGCTATACACGTATGTGTTTGTATGTGTATATATAGTTATGTATACTGCTGAAATTTTATATACACTCATAACATATTAAGCCAATAAAGTAAACACTGTAAGAATTCCCATTAAAGTCAGGTAACAAGACAAAACATGAATGCCTGCCATAATAACGTTCTCACTCTCTCTGGTCAAATTTGAAAGATGATGATAATAAATAAGTCATTCTTTTTATTAAAAAAAAAAAAGGGAAACACATCACTGAGAAAGAGATTATACTTAACACCTGCACAAAGGAGAAAAACAAATGTCCAATAAACGCATGAATGAATGTTCAACCGCACTATTTGAATAGTGCAAATAAATCACTTACAAGATTGGAAAGTGATTATCAACTTTAATTGGAATTGGAAGAGCCATGACCCAACAGGTAGATGTAAATGTCAACTGATAAAATTTTTATAACCCACAACTTGGCATTATTAAAATTTATTTTTTCACAGCTGTACTTAAATTCTATTTCTAGAAATTTATTCTACAGAAATACTAACATGACTGAGAAAATTATTATTAGTTTTCTTAGTGGCATTTTTTTTTTTTTCTTTTTAGGTTTTTGCCAGAAGGCATCTGTGCTCATCAGAGACAGACACAGTCAGTCAGTGAGAAGGAACGTTAACGCGGGGGATGGCCACATCACAAGCCCTTCTCCTCCTGGGATTTTAGGCACGCGTGCACATGAGTCCAGCGTGATTTTAAAGCTACCAGGTCCAGGACTCAAACTGCAGTTGGCCATATGGGAGTTCAACACCTTAATCGCCATGCTATCTGATGGTCCCACCAAAGATATTTCAAAACGGTTTATTTAAATTCTTTTCAATTACCAGCCTTTGATTCAAGTCAACTCCTCAACTTTCCTTTCTCAAGATTCTAACTTTCCCAGATCATTTGAAGATCTATGAAAGGCTTTTACATCTTGGGTTTTCTTACCAAATCTACCTGGCTTAGTTCTATTACCTCTTACCCTGCAACCTAGTCAGCCCTAGGATTCCGTTTCACCAAGATCTGGTTCTCCAGCAACAAAACCCTATCTCTTTAACAGATCCTCTGGGCTCTCTAATCAGATTTCACCTGCCTCCACCTTTTAACCCTTCTATCTCACTCTAAATTGATACCGATGTTTCTATAGATCATTATTGTTCTCCATCTTATTTTCCACAATTAGATTATACCTAAAGTCAGTGAGAGTTTGAGTAGATTTGCCACATATTTCCTGATTCCAAATCTCCCTCTAACATTCCCACATTATCTGCCCCAGTTTTACAACTGGTCCTATGCTACCACCCAAACAGGATACTCGGCATGTACCTAGTATAGTGGTGCCAGGGCTGGGATCTGAACCTCAACAGGACATGTGAGATCCAGTTTCCTCTGGACAGCACTGAACTCTTTAAGACGAGGCCAGGCCCCTCTTTTCTTTATTTATACTTATTCTCTTAGTGATCCCATCTAGTTTCATGGTTTATATATAATCCATATACTAACAACTTCCCAGTTTGTATCTCTAAACCAAACCTCTTCAAAGAATTCTAGATCAAACATAATAAGCTGTCTATTTGACTTCTCTACTTCACTGCCTAATATGTAATTCAAATTTAGCATATTCAAACTGAACCTATAATCTAATCTCTCCTCCTTGTCCTGCAGTTTTTCTTTTCCTTCTCAACGTTAAGAATTAATAAACTCCATCCTTTCAAGTGTTAAGTCAAAAAAACCTTGCAGTCATCCTTGGTACATTCTCTCACAGATACCACCTCCCAATATTCTGGTCCCCTGGCAAATTCTGACAAGTCTATTAAGAAAGTATATCTAAGAATTCAACCACTTATCATCTCCACTGCCACCACAATGGTCCAAGCCCATGTCATCCCTCATCTAACTTACTGCTAGAGGCTCATCACCAGTCTACCGGCCCATGCCTGCCTGCAATCTACGTTCTCAGCACAGCAAGCAAGAGCCTCCTGTTAAAATGTAAAAATCAGATTGAGTCATCACTCCTATGTTGGAATACCTCTAACAGCTATTTCACTAGAGTAATAGCCAAAGTCCTTGTCCATTAAATCCATACTCAGTCTCCCTCCCATCCCTCTGCTGTTCCTCTAACATCCCAGGCCTGTCCTCCTACTTTTAGCCTCTATATTTGTTATTCTCTCTGCCTACAAAGCTCTTCCCTCCAGACATCAGTGTTCCACCCCCAACTTTTCATTCCCTTTTGCTGCTTTATTCCCCCCACCCCACAGGGCACTATCTACCATACCACATTTTGACTTAATTACCTACTTCATTATCTGTCTTCCCACACTAAATGTAAACTCTTGGGCCAGCAAGATTTTTATGTTCTTTCCTCCAAAGTACTGTGTGCTTACAAAAGTAGGCGCTCATATGTTCATTAAATAGAGAATTAAATTCGAAGATCAGATATATCAACACTTTAAGTTGAGAAGTGCTATATAACATAACTTTTACAGAAGCATGTGGCTTAAAAACTGTAAAACTTCACAACAAGGCCAAGTCTTATTTTCCTATACGACAGTAGGAGAAAACTTCACTGTAGACTTCTTCATATCTTTTTTTCTCAAAGGGGAAAAATATATTACTGGCAAATTTCTCTTCAGTTGCAACAGATATGAACTCAGGAGACTAAAGCTCAGGGGATGTCTCTGGAAAAAAATAGCAATGACTATTACCAAAAGAAAAAAAATGAGGCAAACAAATATATCAGTTCTCCAGCAGGTTTCTAAAACAGCACTAAATTCAAGGATATCCTTAATAGTAAAGCTACTTAATACGAATAATAAATAAAAGGTTGAACATATCTATTTCAAAAAATAAACTGTGACTATCCAGAAAAATTGAATTTAAAATATAAGGGAGAAGGGCCAGGAGGTGGTGCGGAGGTTACAGTGACTGCATCCCACATAGTAGACTTCATGGTTCGAGTCTTGGGCGTGGCGCTTGAAAATCACAATCATGCCAGGCATGTGCATTTGTATCCAAAATCTCAAAAGGAGAATGGAGAAGAAGGGATTGCGGTGTGGCCATCTCCCCAGGGAATGGTTCCTTATTTTCCCTTTGTCCCTCTCTTTGTCTCTCTCTGGTGAGTACATGCACCATATAGCAAAAACTAAAAACTAAAGGGCCAGTCAGTGTCACAGTAAATAAAGCAGCTGGATCCCACATGGCTGACCACATGGTTGGAGTTACAGGCCTGCTGACTTAAAAAACATGTGGGCGCAGGCCAACAGGTGGCATAGTGGTTAAAGGCGCTAGATTCTCACATGGCCGACCACAGCTCGAGTCCCGAACCTGCCAGCTTGCTTTCTAGCTTTCCCTCTCTCTCTCTCTCTCTCAATCTCTCTCTGGTCAAATTTAAAAAATAATAACAAATGGAATTAAATAAATAAATAATATATATTTTTAGTGTGAGTATATGTGCATGCATGCCCAAAATTTCAAAGGAGGGAGAGATGGAGATAGATTGCAGCATGATCAGGCCCCCATGGGGGATGCTTTTTAACTTCCCTTTCCCTCTCTCACACTGTCTCTCTCCAGAAAACACAAGTCCTCTGGCAAATTAGGGGAAAAATTTAAAAAGTAAGTGATAAGAGTTAAGGTATGGAAAATACTGAATAAGTATTTTAGCTGCCCTTCAGAAATTTACCAATTCAAAATTCGAGTTTTATAACACACATTCATTTGATCAAGAAAATAGGATCAAACTTCAACTTGTAAGCTCAATGATCTGAAAATTCTAAGTCAGTTTTATAAATAAATTAACTCATAATAAAGTCTGATAAGGTGATGTTGTTCCAAGGGATCCAGTGGGTGGTGTGGTGGTCAAGGCATTGGACACTTCCACATGGCTGACCACGGTTCGAGTCCTGACCTGGGGGACTTTCCCTCTCTCTCTGATAAAATTAAAATAAATGAATAAGTAAAAAATTAAATAAATAATTCTTTTTTGAAAAGGGGGGGAGCAGGAGATGGTATGCTGGTTAGGGCAGTGGGTTCCCACATGATCAACTTGGCCACATGGCTCAAGTCCTAAACCTGGCAGCCTGCTTTCTCACTTTCCCTTTCTTTCTCTGTCTCTTTCTGGTCAAATTAAAGAA
The DNA here is from genome assembly GCF_000334495.1 of Tupaia belangeri chinensis. Lineage (NCBI taxonomy): Eukaryota > Metazoa > Chordata > Mammalia > Scandentia > Tupaiidae > Tupaia > Tupaia belangeri. The sequence goes on along the minus strand of NW_006203824.1, from coordinate 234,429 downwards.
AATGATAGTGAATAAAATTAAATAAATAATTATTTTTTAAAAAAATGTGTTCCACCAGAGACCCAGAATGACAAGTAGAGTTCACAGTCCCAGATAAGGAGTCAAGCATACAAGAAAGCCTCAGCCTCATAAGGAGCAACTTAGTGTTCATTACTTTTTTGTTAGTAAGAACCTGTCATTAGGTTTTTCTCTCCAGTGTTTAGCCAAAAGTAATCTTCTAACACATAAACAGATAATCTGGCTTAGCCAGGGTGGCATGTACTGCTGAGACATTGCTACTTAGTGACTTGAGGTCAAGTGCAAAGCCCAGATTCAGTTCCCACCCCAATCTAAAAAGGTAGGCCCAAGAGGTAGGCCCAAGTGTAAACATCTGTGTTGCTGAGAAGCAGGGGCAGGGGCACCACCATATAGCCATACTTCCCCCCTACTCCTTCCCTGTTCTACCCCCTCTCTCATTTAAAAAAAAAAAAAAAGTAACAAAATAGGGCTAACAGGTGGTGTGGTAGTTGAGGCACTGGATCCCAAGTGGCAAACTGAGGTTCAAGTCTCATATCCCGCAGCTTGAAAATCACAATGGGGGGGGGGAGAACCAGCAGTTAGCGTAAAGGCTATGTCGCTGGATTCCCATATTAGTTGACCGCAGTTCACGTCCTGGACCCGGTGGCTTAAAACTCACGCCGGGCGCGTGTGCGTGCGTGCCCAAAATCCCAAGAGGAGAATGGAGGAGAAGGGACTGCAGTGTGACCATCCCCTCTGGGGGGTGATTTCTGGCTTTCTGTCTCTAATGTCTCTCTCTGTCTTTCTGGTGAGCGCACGTGCCCTATAGCGAAAATCTCTCAAAAAAAAAAAGAAAGAAAGAAAATCACACTGGGCATGTGGGCACACATGCACCAAATCCGGACAAGATGTAAGAGAGTTTTGGGGGCTGCACTAGTTATTTTCCATCACCAGCTCTGTTCTCTCACTGTCCCCTAGAAATGTTGTTCCGGATTATTCCTCAGTGCCTAATGCTTAGTTCCTCCCAGGACTAAGAAGTCAGCAGCAGTCAGAGCCAAATTTCTTGTGGAGAAGCGGAATAGATCTTTACTCAACAGTCTTACTACAAGAGCAGTCCTAGAGTCACCTCCTGTTGGAAATCCTGATAATAATTTAGTGCACAACAGAAGTCTCATTTTAAGAGAAACCTCAGTGCTTCCTACCTCAATCTCACAGCCTTCAAATAAAAGCATGGAGGACTACGTGTTCCAGACATACCTGGAACTGTTAAGAAGTGTAGTGAAGAACTAAGTGAAGTTGCTACTGAATTTGCATCTTTATCTTAGAACTTCTGATTGAAGATCTGATGAGTGAAACTGAACTTAAGATTTACTTCTGAAAGCATGATAAAAATATGGACAGATCTTGAAGAAAAATTATATGATCTGAAAGATAAAATTTTACTGATTGGGGGTTAAGGGCGCTGAACTCCCATATGGCCAACCGCAGTTCAAGTCCTGGACCTAGTGGCTTACTTCCTCACTTGCTCTCTCTTTCACTCTGTCCCTTTCTGGTCAAATTAAAAACAAATAAATAAGCAAATAAATAATTCTAAAAACAAAAATGTATTGACTGGACAGTTTATATAACCTTTTAATTATTTTCCATTAACCAGATGACAGATAAAAATCTTTATTAAAGACTTTATCATTAAAAAAGGGGGAGGGAGGGACCAGCAGCTGGTATAATGGCTATGTCGCTGGACTCCCATGTAGTCGACCAAGGTTCGAGTCCTGGACCAGGTGGCTTAAATTCACACCAGGCACATGTGCATGCGTGCCCCAAGATCCCGAGAGGGGAATGGAGAAGAAGGAATTGTGGCATGGCCATCCCCCATGGGGGGTGATTTCTCGCTTTCTGTCTCTCTGTCTCTCTCTCTCTGTCTTTCTGGCGAGCTCACATGCCCTATAGCAAAAACCTCTCCAAAAAAATACAAAGGGGGGGTAGAGGGAGGATTGCAGTCTGGCTTTCAAACCTAGAGAAATGATTCTGTTTTGTCTATCTCTCTTCCTCTCTCTGTGGAGTGAAAGCACCTCAAAGGAAAAAAATCTAAAAAGTATCAAAACAATCAAATAATCTTTTCAATCCAAGCCTCAAGCAGATTCTAATGGCCTAAAGTATAAATGTTACTCAATTTGAATTTTAAACCTTATTGTTGTAATTTCCTTTATAATAAAAATGAAGATGTGAGTCAACAGATGGCATGGTGGTTAAGGTGCTAGATATCACTACAGATAACTCAGGTTCAAATCCTAGACACGGCAACTTGAAAAATATGCCATGTATGTGTGCAAGTGTGCCCAAAATACGAAGGAGAAAATGGAGAAGGAATTGCAGCCTGGCAATCCCAGGCTGATTTCCAGCCCAGGGGGTGATTTCTCATGCTCCCTCTTTCTTGGGTGAGTTCAAGCTCCTTAAAGTAAAAATCTCTTTAAAAAAAAAAAAAAAAAAAAAAAGGGTAGAAACTCAAACATACAGTAAATAATGCTTCAATAACAGTATTTGTAAAGTAGTATATTTTGGGACCGGCAGGTAATGGATACATCTCTGAACTCCCATGTAGTCGATCTGGGTTGGAGTTCTGGACCCAGAGGTTTAAAAAACCTCATGCCTGAGGCTGGCAGGTGGCATGGTGGTTAAAGGTGCTGAACTCCCACGTGGCGGACCGCAGTTCAAGTCCTGGACATGGTGGCTTGCTTGCTCACTTGCATTCTCTCTCTCCCTCTGTCTCTTTCTGGTCAAATAAATAAAGTTAAATAAAATAATTCTAAAAATAATTTTAAAAACAAAAAAAAAAAAACCCTCATGCCAAGTCCCAGACCCCGAGGTTTAAAAGAACATGCCGGACACTTGTGCACACATGCCCAAAATTCCAAGAGAATACTGGAGGAGAAGTGACTGTGGCATGGCCACCTCCCCTGGGGGGTGATTTCTCACTTTCTGTCTCTCTCTCAGGTGAGCACACACACCCTATAGCAAAAATCTCTCCAAAAAAAAAAGTAGCATATTTTGGGGCCAGCATAGTTGTTATACCACTGAACTCTCACATAGTTTACCACAATTTGAGTCCCGTATCCAGCAGCTGAAAAATCACATCATGTGCATGTGCACCCAAAATCCCACGAAGAAGGGATTGCAGTGTGGCCAACCCCCTGTTGGGAGTGTGATTTCTCACTCTGCCTGTCATTGTCTGCCTCTCTAGTGAGCACATGTGCCCTGTATAAAAACCTTTAAAAAAAGTAAGTTTGGGAGTTTGTTTTGTTATGTATATGTTTGTTTATTTTGAGATTTTTTTTTTGCTATGGGGCACATGTGCTCACTGGAGAGAGAGACAAAGAGACAAAATGTGAGAAATCACCCCCTCTAGGAGAGGGCCACACCTCAATCCCTTCTTCATTCTCCTCCAAGGATCCTGGACACGTGCACGCATGCATGCACACACACCCAGCATGAGGTTTTTGGGTATTTTTTGGTTTTGTTTTCTGATTTTGTTTTTGAGAGGTTTTTGCTATAGGGCACATGCACTTGCCAGAAAGAGACAGAAAACAAGAAATCACCCCCCAGGGGGGATGGCCACACAGCAATCCTTTATCCTCCATTCCTCTCTTGGGATCTTAGGCACGTGCGTGCGCACACGCACCAGGCATGAGTTTAATCCACCAGGTTCGGGACTCAACCGTGGTCAATTACATGTGAGTTCAGTGACAAAGGCATTCTGCCAACTGCTGGTCCCCTTCCCCGCCGCGTGAGTTTAAGCCGCCAGGTCCCAGACTCAAATAGCAGTCAACTATCTAGGAGTCCAGCAATGTAACCATGACACCATCTGCTGGTCCCTGTTGTTTTGTTGCTTTTGTTTTGATAGAGGGCACTCTTACAGAAGAGAGAAAGAAGAGCAAATCCCATCCCATGGGAATCGTCATGCCACAATCCCTTCTAATCCCTTCTCCTCCATCCTCCCCTTGGGATTTTTGACATGCATGCATACATGCCTAGCTTGTTTCTCAAGCTCCTGGAACCAGGACTTGAACCACTCAGTCACCCATGTAGGATCCATATACCTTAACCACCACACCACCAGCTGTCCCCCAATGAAGAACTTCTAACAATTATTCATCAAGCAAAAAGCCAGCAACTGAATTTATTATTGAATTTTCATCAGTCATAGTACCAACAAACATTAATACAGCAATGCTTTTATGGAAAAAACCTTACAAAATAAATGTTTACCAACTTACTAAGACTTGTTTACTCTTCTAATAGTTACCTATTACACAATTCTCATAAGAGAAGATCTCTTGTTGATCCTCAGAACATGAAATAAGAGACAGCTTCAGTATGTAGAGCCACAAGTAAAAATAGAACAGATTTTCAGTACTCGAATTGAGAAGGCGGAGAAAGAACATAAATCTTATTTAAGAAAATAACCTATGGTTGTTCTATTCAAAACCATAAAATGGATGATGATATTTTACATGATTTGGATACAGAGTGTTGAATAATTCAAGACTGTACTTTTGAAACTAATTTTACTTTAGGATTACTAATAGGATTCAAACATCTGCTATTGATATTTCAACAACAGAGTATTCAGAACTGCTATACAACTTATTCTCTATAAAAATGACTAACTTGGGACCAGCAGTTAGCGTAATGGCTATGTCGCTGGACTCCCATGTAGTCGACCGCAGTTCGAGTCCCAGACCTGGTGGCTTAAAACTCACGCCGGGCGCGTGTGCGTGCATGCCGAAGATCCCAAGAGGAGAATGGAGGAGAAGGGATTGCGCCGTGGCCATCCTCCCTGGGGGTGGGTGATTTCTCGCTTTCTGTCTCTCTGTCTCTGTCTGTCTGGCGAGCAGACGCGCCCTATAGCAAAATTCTCTCCAAAAATAAAAAAGAAAAGAAAAGAGGAACAGGGATCGGCACTTAGCGTAATGGCTATGTCGCTGGACTCCCACGTAGTTGACCGCGGTTTGAGTCCCGGACCCGGTGGCTTAAACTCACGCCGGGCGCGTGTGCGTGCATGCCGAAGATCCCAAGAGGAGAATGGAGGAGAAGAGATTGAGGCGTGGCCATCCCCCCTGGGGGGTGATTTCTCGCTTTCTCTCTCTCTCTCTGTCTGGCGAGTGCACATGCCCTATAGCAAAAACCTCTCAAAAAAAAAGAAAAAAGAAAAGAGGAACAAAGACTAGCAGATGGCATGATGGTTATGTTGCTTACTCCCACGTAGTTGACTGCAGTACTAGTTTCAGAGACAGCGGCTTAAAACTCATGCCAGGGGCCTGTGCATGTGTACCCAAAATCCTGAGAGAACAGAGGAGAAGGGACTGCGGCATGACCAGACCCCCACACCACACCCCCGATGATTTCTCACTTTCTGACTCCCTAGTGAGTAGACATGACCTATAACAAAAATCTCTCTTAAAAAAAGGGAGGAACAGAGGAAAAGAATAAAGATATTTGAGGAAAAGGTACTAATTGAGGCAAACAGAGATGAAGAGCTCCAAGAATTAAAAAGACCCCTTAGGGCCGGCAGGTGGCGTGGTGGTTAAAAGCGCTTGATTCCCACATGGCCGACCATAGTTCAAGTCCCAGACCTGGAGGCTTGCTTTCTTGCTTTCCCTTTCTCTCTCTCCTTGCCTCTCTCTGGTCAAAATTTTAAAATGATAATAACAACAAATGGAATTAAATAAGTAAATAAAATTTTTTTTAAAAAAAAAAGACTGTCAACTTCTTTAAAAAAATTTAAAAATTAAAAAAGACACCTTAGGTCTTCTAATACAACCTGCCAGCCACCTAGGAATTCCCTTTCTAATATCCCTTATAGAGATTAAAATTCAGCAGTTACTTGGACTCTATGATTCATTCAACATATGCTGACTGAGTGCCTACCTGATATATATGTATAAAATAACTGCACACACATTTATATATAGTACTGTGCCTACTACCTATCTATAATACTTTGAAATGTGCTAGTAATGGAACTGAGGAGTCACTGATGCTGCTGTCAATGATTTCAGGTTCTCCCCTTTGCAGGCACAGCTATGACATTTCTTGGCACCCTTATGGTGGTTGGGAGGCACCAGGTGTCTAGATGTGGATAATGACTTATAAGTGGAAATGCCTCCAATTCACTCTGGCAAAAGCATTTAACTGGAGCCTTCAACAAGTTTCTGGCAATGCTGGGGTGGGGAGAGTGTCTATCCTATTCCTAAGTTACCTCCAAGAGCAAAGGCCCCTGTCAACCTGAGCCAATGAGAAATAAGCTTTTAAGCCACTGAAGTGTTAGGGTTTGGTATTATTGTGTGTGTCTTTTTATTTGTCAGAGGGTATGTGTGCTCATCAGAGAAAGAAAGAAATCAGGCCAAATGGGCACGGTTACCCAAAATCCTTTTGCCTCCATTTCTCTATTGGGTCGAATTTTGGACACACATATGCTCTCCTGGCCTGTTTTTCACACCACTAGGGCCAGGATTCAAACCTTAGCTATGTGAGATTCGGCTTCCTTAACTACTGCCCCACAGGGCCAGCCCCAGCCTTCAGTCAATTCTTTAAAAACATAGTTGTATTGGGACCAGCAGTTGACGTAATGGCTAGGTCGCTGGACTCCCACGTAGTCGAACCCAATTCGAGACCCGGACCTGGTGGCTTAAACTCACACCGGGCGCGTGTGCATGTGTGCCCAAGATCCCAAGAGGAGAACGGAGGAGAAGGGACTGCGGTGTGGCCATCCCCCCCGGGGGATGAATTCTTGCTTTCTGTCTCTCTGTCTCTCTCTGTCTTTCTGGCAAGCACACATGGGCATATACACACACACCCACACACATAAACACACATAATTGTATCTTGGGAGAGCGGAATATGATAGCAGCAAATGTGATAAACTCACTGACCAATTACCTACAGTACAGCAGTTACATATAAGCTACATGGTCAACTGAGAACAAATCTAGGGTAGCGGAGACATTTTCTTAAGGGTCTGATGAAGTATTATGAGAAGACCATTCCAATGGGTGCTTAAAATGACTTAATGCCCTTCGTTGGCTCATATATCACCACCCTCAATCATTCTGGACCTCTTCTACTTTCCCCAAAGCCCTAGCTATACAAACATCTGGCTAGTTCCTATAGCTGCAGCTTAGATATCACAGTCACACCTTCCCCAACTCCCCCCACTATATGCTCCTGCTGTTTTATAGTCAAACCATTCCAGGTTTGACTGTTTTCCCTGCTAAACAAAAGCACATCCTAAAAGACACAATTTCTCCACAGTCTACCAAATCTGATAGTATTTAAAGACAGCATTCAAGTACTCACCTAAAGAATGAGCCTACCTCTAATTCTCCTTAGAAAGTTTTTAAACTTCAGGACCAGCAGTTGACATAAAGGCTATGTCGTTGGACACCCATGTAGTCAACCACAGTCCAAGTCCCAGACCTGGCGGCTTAAAACTCAAGCCAAGCACATGTGCATGCATGCCCAAGATCCTGAGAAGAGAATGGATTGTGGCATGGCCATACCCCCTGGGAGGCGATTTCTCGCTTTCTGTCTCTCTGTCTTTCTGGCGAGTGCATGAACCCTATAGCAAAAAACCTCTCAAAAAAATTTTTTTAAACTTCTTTCTAGTACATAAAAGTATATTTCTGGCCAACAGGTGGCATGGTAGTTAAGGGTGCTGGACTCCCACATAGTCAACAATGGTTTGAGTCCCAGACCTTGCTGCTTGCTTGCTCGCTCGCTCGCTCTCTCTGTGTCCCTCTCAGGTCAAATTAAAATAAATTTAAAATAAAGTTAAATAAAATAATTCTTCAAAAAATAAAAAAGAAATGAGCATATTTCTATTCCATACAGTATGGCTAACATAACTTATATCAAGGTAGTTAAAAGCAAATATCACCTGAATATTTTAACATAAACAAGAACACAATCTCAGAAGGTCTGACTTTGAACAATGTTACTCTCCAAACTAAACTATTGGTAATAATGTATACCAGGGACTGGCAGATGACATAGTGGTTAAGGGTGCTGGACTCCCACATGGCTGACCACAGTTGGAGTCCCAAACCTGGCGGCTTGCTTTCTCACTTTACCTCTCTCTCTTTGTCCATCTTGGGTCAAATTAAAAATAAATAGTTAAATTAAATTTAAAATAATTATTTAAAAGAAATGTGTACTCAAAATCCAAAAGAGAGAGAAACTTCATTAAATGACAGGGCCACTGTCATCTACCTAAACAACTCTTAGATAATATAACCACACCATCTTCACAGTAACATTTCCCTATTCCTATAGAGAAAATGCTTTTAAAAAAGAACTATTTATTCATTTATTTTAATTTGACCAGAGAGGGACGGAGCAAGAGAGAGAGAGAGAGAGAAAGCAAGAAAGCGAGACACCAGGTCTGAGACTCAAACCGCAGCAGGCCATGTGGGAGAGTCCAGCACCCTTAACCACCACGCCACCTGCCAGTCCCCCAAAAATGCTTCTATTAGTTCACTCAAAATTAGTATGTAATCACAAAATAACCAATAAAAAAGAAACAGGCTGAAACATACACACTCTATTTGGTTTCTTTCTTTCAGAGGGGAAGGGGTAACCTTGATAGGGGCTTCTTGTACAGCCATCCTCCCCCAGCTTCCCAGTTCTTTAAGATCACAGGGACCCAGCATGTACAATGATCCAGGACTTGACCCTAGACTTTCCATGTGGCTTCTCTATCACCCACCCAGCATCAACCTACAGTCTGCACCACTACAGCTAGGTCCATACACTCATTTAAATAATAGATAGATAGATAGATAGATAGATAGATTAGATAGATTAGATAGATTAGATAGATAGATCATATTCATGGAAGACTCCATATTACTAAGATGTCAGTTCTCACAATATTTTTTTTTTAAAGAACAACAAAGAAGGGCTAGCTTATGGCATGGTGATTAAGGTAACTGAACTTCACATGGCCAACTGCGTTCAGTTCAACTACATGGTTTGAGTCCCAGACTCCATGGTTTGAAAAACATGCCAGGTACACATGTATGTATATCCAAAATCCCAAGAGGAGAAAGGAGGAGAAGGGACTATGGTGTGGCCATCCACCCTGGAGAGTGCTTTCTTTTTCCCTTCTATCCCTAACAAGCACAGGCACCCTATAACAAAATTTTTTAAATAAATAAAAATAAAACAAGTCGCAGTCACTTCGGAAGACAGTTTGGCAATTTATGACCAAACTAAATAACTGTACCACCAAACAACCATCAATCATATTCCTAGGCATTTACGCAAGTTAAAAACGTATATTCACAGGGACCAGCAGTTGGCATAATGGCTATATCACTGGACTCCCATGTAGTCAACCGCAGTTCGAGTCCCAGACCAGGTGGCTTAAACTCACGCAGGGCACATGTGTGTGCGTGCCCAAGATCCCGAGAGGAGAATGGAGAAGGGATTGCAGCGTGGCCATCCCCCCTGGAGGGTGATTTCTTGCTTTCTGTCTCTCTGTCTCTCTCTGCTGTTCTGGTGAGTGCACGTGCCCTCTAGCAAAAGCCTTGGAGGGTGAGGGGGTCACCTATATTCACACAAAACCCTATACACAAATGTTCACAGAAGCTTTATTGATAATCACTAAAAGTGGGAAACAACCAAGATGTCCTTTAACAGAAGAGTGAATAAACCCTGGCACAACGGAATACATACAATTGTAAAGTACACAACAGAAGGCTATTCAAAGATGAAAAACAGGTTACCAATTCATGCAGAAAAGTGGACGAATTTTAAATGCCATCTTGCTAAGTGAAAGAAGCCAGACCTCAAAGCAACATATGACATTCTAGAAAAGGCCAAACCATAAGGATAGAAAACAGATCAGTGGGGCTAGCAGGTGATGTGGTGGTTAAGGTGTTGGACTGCCACATGGGTAACTGTAGTTTGAGTCCAGGACCTGGCAGGTTGCTTTCTCTCTCTCTCTCTCTCTCTCTCTCTCTCTCTCTCTCTCTCTCTGTGATGATGATGAGTGTGTGTGCCCTGTAGAAAAAAAATTAAAAACAGTAAATTAAAAAGGGGGGACCAGCAGGTAGCACGGTGGTTAAGGCACTGGACACTTCCACATGGCCAACCATGTTTCAAGTCCTGGACCTGGTGGTTTGCTTTTCTCACTCTCTCTCTCTCTGTGTGTGTCTCTCTCTGTTCAAATTAAAATAAATGAATGAATAAATAAAATTAAATTAATAATTCTTTAAAAAACAAAAAACTTGCCATAAGGCATGTACACTTGCCAGAGAGAGAAAAACAAGGAAAGTGACAATGTTGCCCCCAAAAAAGGGGGATGGCCATGCTGAAATCTCTTCTCCTCCTCTTAGGATTCTAGGCATGTGCGCTAGCGTGCACATGTGCTTTTTCAAACCACAGGGTCCAGCCAGGATTCAAACCATACATTCAGCCATGTGGGATCCAGTCACCTTAACCACCATGCCATAGCTGGCCCATATTTTTCTATTTTTATGTGAACAAATTTTACAGATTTTAAGGTAAGCACAAATGCCACCAGCTCCTCTTTAAAGCCCTCCATAAGCCATACAGGTAGACACAAGTTTTCCCTGACTTTCTCCACAGTTTAAAGCGGCTCTCTCACAGTTACAATTTTTCTACAGCCTACAAGTTCCTCGAATACAAGAACAATATCTTGTTCATTTGGCATCTCCACAGAAGAACAGTCATCAAATTTGCTGAATGAGTGATGTAAGAGACAGTATTAGATGTGCATAAATGGACACCACTCCAGAGAGCACAGAACTTTCTGAAACTGAACCCAAAATTATTAACATACATTGTCCTCAAGAGGTCTCTAACTCTTACTAGATTTTGCAAGAAGTCTAAGAACCATCAAAATGTTAAAGAAACCACTCTAACAAGGAAAGGACTCAAGTTTTATCAACAAGCGGACTTGTTTCTGCCAGTCATTTCCATCAGTATTTAGCAGGGTTCGTTTGTGGAAAGTACCAATTTCTCTAAACTACAATGTTTTTTCTTGCTATAGGGCATGTGCGCTCCTTCAAGAGAGACAGACAGTGAGAAACCACCCTCCAGGAGGTATGGCCACAGCACAATCCCTTCTCCCCTATTCTCCTCTCAAGATTTTAGGCAAGTACATGCGCCCAGCATGACTTCTTAAAAATAATTATTTTATTTAACTTTATTTATATATGTATTTTAATTTGACCAGAGAGGGACAGAGTGAGAGACAGAGAGGGAAAGTGAGAAAGCAAGCCACCAGGACTCAAACCATGCTCGGCCATGTGGGAGTCCAGTGCCCTTAACCACCACCCCAATCTCAGGATTTTGGGCACATGCACACACATATGCCCAGCATGATTTTCAAACTGCCGGATCCATGACTTGAGCCAGAGTAGATTAAGTAGAATCCAGCCACCTTAATCTCCATGCCACCTGCTGGCCCTAAATTACAATTGCTTTATCTCACGAAACTAATATTATTCCTCAAAGGTTTGCTGTGAGAAATTGAATGTGATCACTTTGGAAAGTCCTAGGATCATGAAGACTATTATAGTCACTCAAGAATCCAAATTTCCTTTCTACCTTTCTCCCTCCTTTAAGTAAGTTTTCATGCCCATAAAATGAACAAGTTAGGTCTTTTATAAAAATTATTTTTCTCTTTCCAGCTGGTGCCAAGCAATCTCTCGGGACAACTGGCACAAACACCGCAAGACCGAGGACAAGAGAAAGCCCTACCAGAAGAAGCAGAAGTATAAGCTGGGACGCCCCGCTGCCAACACTAAGATCGGCCCCGGCCACATACACACAGTACATGAACAGAGAGGAAACAAGAAATACCACGCCCTGAAGACATGGGAAACTTTTCTTAGGGTTCAGAGTGCTGTTTGTGCAAAACAAGGATCACTGATGCTGTCTACAATGCATCCAATAATGAGCTAGTCCGCACCAAAACCCTGGTGAAAAACTGCATCGTGCTCATCGACAGCACACCGTACGGACTCCATACAACAGCGAACCGAGTCCTACTATGCACTGCCCCTGGGCCACAAGAAGGGGGCCAGGCTGACTCCTCAGGAGGAAGAGATTTTAAACAAAAAGTGATCAAAGAAAATTCAGAAGAAATACGAACAGAGGAAAACAAATGCCAAAATCAGCAGTCTCCTGGAAGAGCAGTTCCAGCAGAGCAAGCTGCTTGGTGCATCACATCCAGAGCAGGCCAGGCAGCCGCGCGGATGGCAATGTGCTAGAGGGCAAGGAGCTGGAGTTCTACCTGAGGAAAATGAAAGCCCAGAAAGGCAAATAAACCTTCCTATCTTCACTCTGTAATAAAGGTGTTAATTGTTACACATCAAAAAAAAAAATTTTTAATTACAAATTGCTGCCATTCCTTCGGAGTTGTGTTCAGATTATTTTCTTCAAAATTCGTTTACAACTTTTATCTGCAACAAAGTTAGTTTTCTCTCAAAAACGTGTATTCATTTTAAATCTGTTCACTTCAGCATTTCATTTTTTAAGACTAAATTTACATTTTTTTCTCATCTTTAAATTTATTTCTTACATGAGAAAAAAAGAGGGAGAGGAGAAGGAGAAAGAACACAGACACCTACATCCCCAAAAGAGCCTTTTGCTATCACAGTCCACCCCCAGCCTTCAGCCAGCCCCAGATCACTGGCGAACACAGCCCAGCAAGCTCACGGCAGTCTCTGGACTTGTGGAACTGCCTAACAGAGCACTGCATCTCACCACTGCACCACCTTCAGTCCTGTCAACTTTACATTCCTGTCTTACCATGCCTAGCTAATTCTAATTACTGTTCTCTACAGTAACAAATACCAAAACAAAAATAATAAATAAACAATTTTAAGTGGGTCAGTCCTGAGGCCTAATAGTTAAAGGAGCCAAATCCTACCTGGCATACACTGCAGTTCAAATCCCAGCCTGGCAGCCTGAATAAAAAAGCATGCCACAGGATCCAGTCTGTGGCATGGTGGTTAAGGTGCTGGATCCCACATGACCAACTGTGAGGTTTAAGTACTGGACCGAGGCTTGAAAAACCCACTGGGCACATGTGTTTATATCCCCCAAATCTGGAAAGAATGGAGAAGGGACTGTGGCATGGCCATCTCTCCTAGGGAGTGCTCTGTTACTTCCCTCTCTCTCTCTCTCTCTCTCTCTGTCTCCCTCGGATGACTGCACATGACCCACTCTTCCCAAAAAAATTTAAGTATATAACCTATCGGTCTCTTTGTATTGCTAGAAGGCACATGCAGAGACACAGGGAGAAAATAGCACTTTCCAAAAGGATGTGGTCATGCCACAATCCTTTTTCTCCAATTTTCCAGGCCATCAGGATTCTGGGCACGCATGCACATGCGCCTGTTGTCTTTCAAACCACTGGGGCCATTATTCAAAATATGACGAGCCATGTGGGATCTAGCTCCCCATGCATAGCACTTAACCACTGCATTACAGGGCCAGTCCAACTTAACACTTTTTATTTTTTTCTAAGTTTATTTTTTTAATTTTTTTTTTTTCCGGGGGGAGAGGTTTTTGCTATAGGGTGCAAGTGCTCGCCAGGAAGACAGAGAAAGAAAGCAAGAAATCATCCCCCAGGGAGGATGGCCACGCCACAATCCCTTCTCCTCCATTCTCCTCTTGGGATATTGGGCATACACGCACACGTGCCCGGCATGAGTTTAAGCCACTGGGTCCGGGACTCAAACCGTGGCAGACTACATGGGCGTCCAGGGACATAGTCATTATGCTAACTGCTGGTCCCTCTAAGTTTATTTTTTCAGAGAGAGAGACATGGGGAGAGGGAGAAAGGAAGACAGACACCTCCCAACAAGGTCTTTAAGCCACAATCCACTCCATCTAAGCTGGCCCAGATCACAGGAGTATGCATGGGCCACCACATGCTCAGGGAAGTCTCAGGACATGAACCCAGGATCCTTCACATGTGGGTCCAGTTGCATTACCACTGTACCACCACCTGGCCCCAATAATACGCTTAAGAAAACTGAAATCCTTTTTTTTTAAGAAAGAGTTTTATGGGGCCAGCAGGTAGTATGGTGGTTAAGGATGCTGGACTCCCACATGGCCGACCAAGGTTCGAGTCCTGGAGCTGGTGGCTTGTTTTCTCATTCTCTCTCTAGTCAAATTAAAATAAATAAATAAATAAAGTTAAATAAAATAATTTTTAAAAAGAGCTTTGCTATAGGGTACATGTATTTACCAGAGACACAGAGCAAGAGAGAAAGTGAGAAATAACCTGCCTGCCCCATTAGAAAAATGCTATCAAAACCAAAAGGTAACACCACACATTCACTAAGATACCTACTATCAAAAAACAAATAAGGCATGCCATGGTAGCATGTGCCAGACTCTGCTCCTCTGCAGGCTGAAGCCACATGGGAGACCTAAGGTTGATTCTTGCCCATTCTAAGAAGTCAGGCAGTGTGCATAATTGTAATCCCACCTAATTAGATGGTTGAGGCAGGAGGATCATGAGCCCTCAGGTAGCATAGGCAACACAGCAACACCCTGTCTAAAAGTGCCAGACATGGTGGCACATTCCTATGCTCCAATCCACTCAACTGGCTGAGGCATGAGAACTGCAGCACAGTTAAACACTAAAATATACTACATACAATGAGATAATCTCCAGTATTGGTGAGGAAGTGGCAAATTAGAAATCTTCCTCATATACTGTTGCTAGGAATATAAAATGGCATAACCCCTACAGAAAACAATATTGTAGTTCTCCTCAAGATTCATCGAGAGGAAGCTGGCAGGTGGCACAGTGGTTGGGGACACTGGACTCCCACATGACCAACCACAGTTCATATCCAGGATCTGGCAGTTTTCTCTCTCTCTCTCTGTCTCTCTCTGACCAAATTAAAATAAAAAAAACAAATAAAGTTAGATTAAATAATTCTTTAAAAAAATAAATAAAAGATAAGAGTAACACTGTAAAATTTTGGTGGGTCATGCTGATAATGGGGGAGCGGGGAGGCTATCCATGTGGAGGCGCAGAATGCATACGGGAAATCTCTGACCTCTGTACCTTCTAATCAATTTTATTGAACATCTAAAACTGCTTTATTTTTTTTTAAAGTATCTTTAATTTTATTTACTCATCTACTTTATTTTAATTTGACCAGAGAGACACACTCACAGTGTGGGGGGGAGGGGGTGTAGAAAGCAAGCCCACAGCTCTGGGACTGGAACCATGGTAGGCCATGTGGGAATATCCAGTGCCTTAACCGCCATGCCACCTGCCAATCCCCTAAAACTGTTTTAAAAGGGGGGGGGCAGCAGGTAGCATGGTGATTGGGGCACTGGACTCCCACAGGGCTGACTGTGGTTTGAATCCCAGACCTGGCAGCTTACTTTCTCACTTTCCCTCTCTGTCTCTCTCTAGTCAAATTAAATAATTTAATTAAACAAAAAAAATTTTTAAAAGGAGGAGCCAACAGTTGGCATGGTGGTTAAGGCACTGGGTCCCATGTGGTCAACTCCACAGTTCAAATCAAGGATCCAGCAGCTTGAAAGACACACCAGGCGTGTGTGTATGTGTGCCCAAAATCATAAGAGGAGAATGAACAAGAAAGGACTGTAGCGTGGCCATCCTTCCTGGAGAGTGATTTCTCACTTTCCCTCTCTATTCCTGTCCCTCTGTCTCTCTCTGGTGAGAACATGCACCCTATAACAAAAAAACTGAAATAAAAAAAGTATACATTGGGCCAGCAGATGGTGTTGAGTATAAGACAGCTGGCCACATGGCCAACTATAGTTTCAGTCCCAGACCAGTGGCTTGAAAACACACCAGGTGTGCATGCACGCATGTGCAAAATCCCAAGGAGAATGGAAGGGAAGGGACCAGCAGCTTGGCCATCCCCTCTAGGGATTGATTTCTCTCTCTGCTGCGCACATGCCCTAGAGCGGAAAAAAAAAATAAACAAATAAGGAAGGATGGTAGGTAGGTAATTAAAATGGTCAATTTTGTTATGCTTTATTATGAGGGGGGAAAAGTATTTATATAAATGGAATCAAACACTATGTAGTCTTTCAAGACTGGCTTTTTTCACTTAGTGTAATTCCCTTGAGATCATCCAAACTGTTCTGTGTATCAACAATTTACATCTTTTTTTAAGCAGTACATTCCTCAGTGCAGATGTACCAGTTTCACTATTCATCCACTGGAGAACATTTGGGTTATTTTTAGTTTTTAGTTATTACTAATACAGTAAAGTTACTATGAACATCTGCAGAAAAGTTTGTATAAAGACATAAGTTTTTATTTCTCTGAAATAAATGCCAAATATGGAATTGATGGGTTGTATGGTATGTACATGTTGTCTGTACAAAACTGCAAAATGTTTTTACAGTGGCTGGACCATTTTACACTAACAATGTGTGAAAGATCGATTTCTCTGGCTCCTTGCCAACATTTTATGTTACCATTTTTCTTTAATATGGCAAAAGGTGTGTGTTCTCACCATAAAGAGACAGACAGAGAAAGACAAGAGAGAAGAAGGCACATGCCATGG
The DNA here is from genome assembly GCF_000334495.1 of Tupaia belangeri chinensis. Lineage (NCBI taxonomy): Eukaryota > Metazoa > Chordata > Mammalia > Scandentia > Tupaiidae > Tupaia > Tupaia belangeri. Next base: position 217,828 of record NW_006203824.1, on the reverse strand, counting down.
GGAATGGTCACATTGCAATCCCTTACCCATCTCCTCCTCTGGAGATTCTAAGCACATGTACACACATGCCTATATATTCAAGTCAGAGGGCCAGGATTCAAACCACAGTCACACATGTGGAACTCCCTAAACCACCAGGCCATGGGCCAGCCCTATTGCTTTTTTCTTTCCTTTTTTTTAGTTCTAGCTATTCTAACAGCTTTGTGGTAATGTTTTATTGTAGTTTCAACTTGCATTTCACTAATGCCTAATGATTCTGAGCATCTTTTCATTATTGCCATCTATATACCCCACATCAGTGAAATGCCTGGTTGTGTCTTTTGCCCACTTTTTAAATGGACTAGTTATTTTATTATTTTTTTAAAGAGGTTTTTGCTATAGGGTGTGTGCACTTGCCAGAAAGACAGAGAGACAGAAAGCGAGAAATCAGCCCCGAGGGGGGATGGCCACGCCGCAATCCCCTCTCCTCCATTCTCCTCTCGGGATCTTGGGCACGCATGCACACGCGCCTGGCGAGAGGTTAAGCCACCGGGTCCGGGACTCCCAACTGCGGTCAACTACAGGGGAGTCCAGTGACATAGCCATTATGCCAACTGCTGGTCCCTCGATATCCCTATTAAAACTAAAAATTTAGGAGCTAGCAGGTAGAGTTGTGGTTAAAGAACTGGACTCCCACATGGCTGACTGCAGTTCCAGTCCCAGACCTGGCGGCTTGCTTTCTCACTTCCTCTCTTTCTGATGAGCATGTGTGCCCTAAAACAATTTTAAAAATAATAATAAATAAAATTTAAAATTATTTAAAAATAGGGGCTGACAGATGACGGGGAGGTTGAGGCGTTGGAATCCTACATGGTGGACCATGGTTTACATCCTGGATCTGGTGACTTGCTTTCTCGCTTTCTAACCCCCCCCCCCTCGCACACACACACCCCTCTGGTCAAACTGAAAAATGGTGATAATAAATAAAATAAAATAATTCTTAAAAACAAATTATTTGAAAATAAATAATAATAATTTCACTCTTCTATGTGGAAGTATCAAAAAATATAAAGTATAGCAACTTAAGTAAACTGTATAATAAAACTATATACTTTGTAACTGCTTTACCAAAAAGAATAAAAAGAAAAAAGAGATTACACTAATAAACTAAAAAGAACTTACAAATTATAAAGCTTAGGTCAACTGTTTAATATATTCAAAAATACTTTAGGCTTAGAAAAGTGAGTTCACCCATTACAAAAGACTAGTGCAGATAGTGTATTTCATTCTGAAGTATTTTGTTCATAAAAATTAACTGCTATGGGGACCAGCAGTTAGCGTAATGGCTATGTCACTGGACTCCCATGTAGTCAACCGCAGTTCGAGTCCTGAACTGGGTGGCTTAAAACTCACGTCGGGCACATGTGCGTGCCTGCCGAGGATCCCAAGAGGAGAATGGAAGAGAAGGGATAGCAGCGTGGCCATCCCCCCTGGGGGGTGATTTCTC
>NW_006203824.1:209182-216322 GCF_000334495.1 Tupaia belangeri chinensis | reverse complement strand
GGGGGGCGCAGGCGCCCTGTAGTGAAAACCCCTCCAAAAAAAAAAAAAAATTAACTGCTATGGACCAAGTGACAAGGTGGTTAGGTGCTGGATTCCCACATGGCCAAATGCAGTTCAAGTCTCGGACCTGATGGCTTGCTTCCTCACTTTTGCTTCTCTCTCTCTCTCTGGTTAAATTAAAAAAGAAAAACTATGGTTAAATTAAAAAAGAAAAAACTATCCATAATAAATAAAAAATTAAATAATTATCTAAAAAAATTAACTGCTATATTCAGTAAAAGAAAACTAGATTTCAAATCATCAAAAACATTCACTGGGAGGCTGGCAGGTGTCGGGGTGGTTAAGGCATTGGACATTCCCATGTGGCCAACCACGGTTTGAGTCCCTGACCTGGTGGCTTGCTTTCTCACTTTCCCTCTCTCTCTCTGTGTCTTTCTCTGGTCAAATTAAAATAAATGAATAATAATAAAAAATTATTTTTTTTAATTCATTGAATAACAAAGTACCACTTGAAAGTCACTTACTCCTGGGCTGGTAGGTAGTATGGTGGTTGGAGGCGCTGGACTCCTACATGGTTGACTGAGGTTCGCGTATGGGACCTGGCGTCTTGCTTTCTCACCTCCCCCCACCTTGCTCACTCTGTCCCTCTCTGGTCAAATTAAAGTAAATAAATAAAGTTAAATAAAATAACTTTTCTTTTTTTTCTTTTCTTTTTTTTTTTTAGAGGTTTTTGCTACAGGGCGCGTACACTCACCAGACAGGCAGAAAGAGACAGGGAGACAGAAAGCGAGAAATCACCCCCAGGGGGGATGGCCACGCCGCAATCCCTTCTCCTCCATTCTCCTCTTGGGATCTTGGGAGTGCATGCACACGCGCCCGGCGTGAGTTTAAGCCACTGGTTCCAGGACGCGAACCGCGGTCGACTATGTGGGAGTCCAGTGACATAGCCATTATGCTAACTGCTGGTCCCCTAAAATAATTTTTCTAAAAAGAAAAAAAGTCACTTGTTCCTAAATGTTAAGAAAATTCACTTATTCAATAAAGAATTGAATTCTAATGGATTCTAATAACACACCAAATGAATAACTCCTTGATGCTCCCTAAAATACAGTGACTGTAAATCACACACTACTCCTCCCCCAGCCAAAATGTATGTTTCATTTATGCCTTTTTCCTGAGAAAGTATTCGGTACAATAAGTAGCACCAGGCCAGCTGGCGGCGTGGTCGTTAACACAGCTGAATCCATACAGCCAGCCAATGTATGGTTGGAATCTCACACCACCCAGCTTCAAAAACATGCCAGGCATGTGTGTATATGTGCCCAAAATCTCAACGGGAGAAATGGCGAAGGGACTGAGACATGAGACGGGATCACACACTATGGTGGGCAGGGGCTTCTCACTTTCTCTCAGGCAGGTGCAAATGCTCTTTGGCAAATTTAAAAAAAAAAAAAAAAAAAAAGCCCCATCTGCATTATTTCTATAATACTGTAATGATTTCTAGTTACAAAAATTTCCAAACTCTTGTTAAATAGCTAGAAGTTCAATGCTATAAAATTTTACTTTCAAATTTGTCTTCCATGTCAAATATATGGGTTGATAACTCTTAATATTAAGCTTATCACCCAGTCTTCTACTTAATAGATTAAAAATATACTGCTCTATTTCCTCTTGTTTAAGATAGTTAATGGGACTGTATGTCAGAGTGCCAATTAGTCTGAACAACACAATAAGAAATAGTATTCTTTCTAACCCTTCCTGTGGACGGTATTCTCAGAACAGCCTATGAACACAAGGATGGCTAATGAAGCACAGCATATCAGAAACTGAACTGGGATACTGGTAAGTGGTACTCCAAGGACGGTGTAGCTCAGAACTACCAACTTCACAGCCACGCAAAGCACTGCTTTAAAATGTAGCTTCTTAGGCCCCAGCCAGACAATATAGAGTAATACCACTGGAGACAAGGCCAGGAATTTGTATTTTTTTTTTTGAGAGATTTTCACTGTAGGGCGCGTGCGCTCGCCAGACAGACAGAGAGAGACATAGAGACAGAAAGCGAGAAATCACCCCCCAGGGGGGATGGTCACGTCGCAATCCCTTCTCCTCCATTCTCCTCTCGGGATCTTGGGCACGCACGCACACGCACCCGGCGTGAGTTTTAAGCCACCGGGTCCGGGACACGAACCGCGGTCGACTACGTGGGAGTCCAGCGACATAGCCATTACGCTAACTGCTGGTTCCCAGGAATTTGTATTTTTACAGACTTCCCAAGTGATTCTATTGCACACCAAGTCTGAGAAACATACTCCACACATCATGCTTATATGGATAGCTAGGGAGCCACAGATCTGTAATTTTCCGTATTATTTTAAAATACACAATCTAGATTTCTGCAATAAAAAGCTCAATATTTTATTATAATTGTATAAAGAGACTTCTGGAATGCCCATGAAAATGGAACTAACAGAAATCTAAAAATAACCTCAAGTGTTCTTAAAAAAAAGAAAAAAGCTTCTTATCCCTTTTATAAATGCTGTCCTAAAGTAAAATTTAGTGGGGTTAGGGTAAGGGATGAGTCCAAGTAGTCCAACAGTTTTTCTCAGTTAACTGCCAACACCAAAAAGCTTACTGCTGCCTTCGCTCCGCGTCATTAAATTCAAGGATTTGTTCCTTGATCATGCAGGTTGCTGCAGAATCTTAAGCTGAAAATGGTAACCTTTTATGGTTACCTTAAGATTCTGTGTATTGGGAACCAGCAGTTAGCGTAATGGCTATGTCGCTGGACTCCCACGTAGCCGACGGTGGTTCACGTCCCGGACCTGGTGGCTTAGAACTCACGCCAGGCGCTTGTGCGTGCATGCCCAAGATCTCGAGAGGAGAATGGAGAAGGGATTGCGGCGTGACCATCCTCCCTGGGGGGTGATTTCTCGCTTTCTGTCTCTATGTGTCTCTCTGTCTGGCAAGCGCACGCGCCCTTATAGCAAAAACCTCTCCAAAAAAATAAAAAAGAGAAAAAAAAAAAAAAGATTCTATGTATTATTTTGTACAATAAATATTATTATTAAGAGAAGAAAATAAATTTCTCAGTTACTGGATAAATTAACTTAGAATATTTAAACTTTAAAACCCTATCTCCTGATTAATTACTGCTCCTAGATAGGCAATAACCTCCATTAAAAACAAGAAAGGAAGAGACCAGCAGTTGGCGGTAATAGCTATGTTGTTGGACTCCCATGCAGTCGACAGTGGTTCGAGTCCCAGACCCGGTGGCTTAAACTCATGCTGGGTGCGTGTGTATGCATGCCCAAGATCCCGAGAGGAGAATGGAGGAGAAGGGACTGCAGCGTGGCCATCCCCCCTGGGGGGTGATTTCTCACTTTCTGTCTCTCTTTTTCTGGTGCAGGCACATATCCTATAGCAAAAATATCTCCCCAAAAAAAAAAACAAAACAAAAAACAAGAAAGGAGACCAGCAAGTGGTGTAGTGGTTGGGATGCTGGATTCCCATATGGCCTACAGTGGTCTGATTCCGGACCAAGTGGGGTGTGTGTGCGCACACGTGTGCCCAGAATCCCAAGAGAACGGAGGAGAAAGACAGTGGCATGGCCATTTCTCCTGGGGAGTGAATTTCTCACTTTCTCTGTCTATCAAGTACCTGCGCCCTGCAGCAAAAATCTCTAAAACATAAAAAAAAGAACGTCAAGGGCCAGCAGGTAGCATGGTAGTTGGGGGACTTGACTCCTACATGGTCAACCATGGTTCGAGTTCCAAACCTGGTGGTTTGCTTTCTCATTTCTCTCTCCCGTGAACACATGTGCCCTATATCAAATTTAAAATAATAATGATAATGATAAAATTAAATAAATAATTCTTATTTTTAAAAAATTAAAACAAAAAAGTCTTGGGCCAACAGATAACATGGCAGTTAAGAAAGCAGGTTCCCAGGGGGCCAGCAGGTGGTGTAGTGGTTAAGGGCACTGGTACTCCCACATGGCTGACTGTGGTTCAAGTCCCGGACCTGGCAGATTGCTTTCTCACTTTCTCTCTCTCTCTCCATGTTCCTCTCTGGTCAAATTAAAATAAAATAAATAAAGATTAAAATAATTCTTAAAAAAAAAAAAAAAAGACAGCCAGTTTCCACATGGACTCTGCAATTCAAGTGGTGGATCCAATGGCCTGAAAATCATACCAAGTGCCTATGTATGCGTGCCCAAAATCGCAAGAGAAGGGAGAAGGGACTATGCTATAGCCCCCTGAAGGGGTGATTTGTCTTTCTTCTTCTCTCTCTCTCTCTCTCTCATACATGTGCCTTATAGCTAAACTAAAACAAACAAGAAAGTCTTTAAACTGGTCCTAGGCCAGGCATGGTGGAAGTGCTCTGCACTGCTGGATGTGACATGGAACATGAGGTTCCCAGGTAGGTCTATTTGGTTTGTTTGTCCATGACCCTGACTGGCCAGGAAGGCTGAGATGAGGATCTTGAACCACTAGCACATGACCTTGAGCTCATTACTTAACCTAGCTAAGCCTCTATTTCCTTACTGGGAGGATTAAATTAGTTAATATTATATGTGTAAAGTATTCAGCACAGTGCCTGGTATATGTTAATCCTCAGTAAACTTTAGTCCATACAGGGGCCAGCAGGTGGCATGGTGGGTAAGGTGCTAGACTCCCACTTGGCCGACCATGGATTGGGTCCCGGACCTGGAGACTTGCTTTCTCACTTTCCTTCTCTCTGTGGCCAAATTAAGAAATAACAACAAAAAAATTAAATAATTTTTTAATTAGTCCATATAAATACATATACAAAAACCTCTTTTTTTTTTTATTACTATTTTTTTTTTTTGGAGAGATTTTCACTGTAGGGCGCATGCGCTCGCCAGACAGACAGAGAGAGACATAGAGACAGAAAGCGAGAAATCACCCCCCAGGGGGGATGGTCATGCCGCAATCCCTTCTCCTCCATTCTCCTCTCGGGATCTTAGGCACGCACGCACACGCACCCGGCGTGAGTTTTAAGCCACCGGGTCCGGGACACGAACCGCGGTCGACTACGTGGGAGTCCAGCAACATAGCCTTTACGCTAACTGCTGGTTCCCTACAAAAACCTCTTTTTAAAGAGTTGTCAGGGCCAGCAGGTGACATGGTGGTTAAGGACACTGGACTCACACATGCCAACCATGGTTCGAGTCCTGGACCTGGAAGCTTGCTTTCTCACTTTCTCACTTTCTCTCTCTCTCTCTCTCTCTCTCTCGCTCTCGCTCTCTCTCTCCATCTCTGCTCAAGTTAAATAAAGATAATTCTTAAAAAAAAATAAAGAGTTGTCAATGACGGCTGTTTCCACAAAAAGAACTTGCTGTGTAAAGACTGGACTGCTTTGTACTCTGCACTTTTTACCAGTGCTTATATCTTTTCAAAAAATAAAAACTTTTAAAGAATTATGTTTGTGCTGAGAGATTTCTTAGTGTTTAACATAATAAACTACAAAGGCCAAATTCCCACTACTGAATTCGCAAAGGAGTAAGTCATCGTCTAATAATACCCACAGAGAAAACAACCTATCTGATTTCATGAACTGGTAAGTATTCTAGCTTGCTTCACCATAGTAGTCATAATGGTCTTCATTAAACAAAACACCTTAACCCAATCGTTTTCAACCTGGGATGGTGCTGATACTCAGGGGACATAGGCAATGGAGACATTTTTGGTTGTCACACTGAGAAGGAGTACTGTTGGCATCTAGTGGATAAAGGCCAGGAATGCTGCTAAACATTCTATAATGCACAGTAGAGGCCCAACGAAAATAATTAACCCAAAATATGCCAAAGTAGAGAAAATGCCAACCCAAAGGTCCATTCTGCTCTACCCTGCAAGTAAACAGGCTCTCATTACAATTATTCGCAAAACATCACAACCATAATGAATTAAATCCTTAAAGACTAGTAGATTTGGGGCTAAGGAACTGTAGCTGTTGGCTATTCTAAGTTTTGGGAATTCTAGAAGGTAGAGACTTACAGGTTTGAGCATCTGCTTAATTCAACACATTTCAAGATTTTTACAGCATTTATTTTTTTTTTAAGAGAGGTATTTTGCTACAGGATGTGTGCGCTGGCCAGAGAGACAGACAGAAAGCAAGAAATCACCCCCCCTGGGGGGATGGCCACACCACAATCCCTTCTCCTCCATTCTCCTCTCAGGATTTGGGCACGAATCCACAAGCGCTCGGCATTTTAAGCAGTCCCAGGTCTGGGACTCAAACCGCAGTGGACTACATGTGGGGAGGGGGGTCCAGTGACATAACCATTACACCATCTGCTGGTCCCAATTTTTACAGCATTTATTACCAAACCTTCCAAAAGTTCTCTCTAAATGATCCCAAGAGATTACATCTTACCATTCTTTTTTGTTTTCAACTGATATTTCAAAAATCACAAAACACATATGATATACTAAAATAAAACAAGTCAGCAGGTGGCCTGGAGATTAAGGCAGCCAGACCCCACTTGGCCTCCTCTGTGGCTGGAGTCCAGGACCTGACAGCCTGAAAAATCACTCAGGGCACATATGTGTGCTGCCCAAAATCTGAGGGGAACTGAAAGGACTGTGGTACGGTCATGTACCCCCCCACCTCAGTGAGCTCTCTCTCTCCAAACACATGTAGCTTATAGCAAACTTAAAAAAAAAAAAAAAAAAAAAAAAAGAGTCTTTATTTCAGTATGTAGTTATTGAATTCAATTAATCAACTGCCTTGACCTACTACTTTATGAACTTGCGGCATATTAATTAAAATCCTTCAAAAATTCAAGAAAATATTAAGAACACTTCAACTGTTTTTGATCAAGAAGGCAAAGAAAAGTTCATTAGTGGGGGTAGGCAGGTGGCATGGTGTTTAAGGGCACCGGACTCCCACAGGGCCAACTATGGTTTGAGTCCAGATCTAGAGGCTTCTCACTTTCCCTCTCTCTCTCTGTCCCTCTCTGATCAAATTAAAAATAAAATAAAGTTAAATAAAATAATTCTTAAAAAAAAGTTCATCAGTAGCTAATTGACTTTATAATTGTGGCTTTAAAAATTACAGATGAGGGAACCAGCAGTTAGCGTAATGGCTATGTCGCTGGATTCCCACGTAGGCGACCGC
>NW_006203824.1:207983-209117 GCF_000334495.1 Tupaia belangeri chinensis | reverse complement strand
TGCGTGAGTGCCCAAGATCCCAAGAGGAGAATGGAGAAGGGATTGTGGCATGACCATCCCCCCTGGGGGGTGATTTCTCGCTTTCTGTCTCTATGTCTCTGTCTGTCTGGCGAGCGCACGCGCCCTATAGCGAAAAACCTCTCAAAAAAAAAAAAATTACAGATGAAATCATCTTCTACTTTAGTTTATTTTAATGTACCCCATAATAAAGTCAGCACTAATAAAGAAATTTGAGAAGCGTTTTATCAGTATTTGGGACTGATCTTGTGGGAGGAAAAGAAAGCATGAAACTAAACTATTGAACCATCAAAATCTAGATCTGGTTCACGAAAGCGTAGAAAATACACAGTTTTGACATACTGCTACTGCTAACACTGTTATTAGTCATACTTTACTTTCTTAGTAACTGTGAAACTTCTTTTCAACTTTTAAAATGTGTATCTTTTCCATTTTCCGGTATTATTTTAATACCAATTTAGTAATGTTTACTAGTTCACCACATAAAACTTACTATGATTAAAGAGTTCTTAGGAAGACAAAAATCTCAATTACTTCCTCCAAAACAAACAAAAAGTACCCAAAAAATGTATTTGCAAAAAGACTAAATAAAGTTATTCTCTCATTGTCTTTCCAACATAGTATCTGTGATAGATCTTAACTTCTCCATTCACTTCAGGTCCCTCTCCCGAGCAACCAGAACTTTAATACTTGTCCAAAGCTGCTTGCTCATGGTCTAATAATAAACCTAATTATACAACCTGTAACAGCCCCTGACAACCTTTTCCTTAGGAAGCCATAGAGGTGATTTAACTAACACCTCAAACTTAGTAAATCTGTTTCAAAGATTTCATCATTTCCAGCCTCCGGCTTCTGCCTAGAACTAGGGGCTGCTGGCTGTGGAGCAGGGAGGAGGGAGATCGCCAGAGCTGAGGATGACACACGCTGGGCGTTGGACAGCAGGGGAAACTGCTGGTTCATTTCTCTTTAAATCTGGCAGCACGTGGGGCGGCATTGTGAAGCCACCAACCCGCCTCCCCCCTTCCCTCCGCACACGTACGTCCCCAGTGCGCATGCTCGGCTCACACAGTCCTAGCAGAGTAGGAGCCAACCCCTAAAAAGTCAACCTGGAAGCCG
>NW_006203824.1:207717-207970 GCF_000334495.1 Tupaia belangeri chinensis | reverse complement strand
CTACCCTCCCCCAGCCGGGCGGCGCAACCGGAGCCCGTGCCAGGCGGAGGCAGGCGAGGCGGCGTCCCGCACCCGCCAGGTTCTCCGACACCCGCGCGCCCGCGCCGAGGCCGCGGAGGCCGGCGCTTTTGTTGTCGGCCACAACTCCGTGGACCCGGCGCTGCCCGAGGAGAAGTTTTGCGCGCTTCGCCTATCCGGCCAGAGGCCAGCTCCCTTCGCCCACTCTCGCCCTCCGCTGACCGCCCGCGACACC
>NW_006203824.1:205438-206935 GCF_000334495.1 Tupaia belangeri chinensis | reverse complement strand
CCGCGCGGGGCCTGCCTACTCCGGAAGCGCCCCGCCCGCTAGCCCGACCCCTCAGCCTCCCTGCTCCGCCCCCGGCGGCGGAACCCCGCCCCCGCGCGCAGCTGTCGCGGCCGCCGCCATCTTGGGAAGGTCGACGCCCGGCTGAGTGCCGAAGCCTCCGCAGGTAGACGCCCCGCGGACGCCATGACTAAGAGGTCGCGGAGGGTCAAGGCACCGCCTCCGGGTTCAAGCAGGTGGTCCGGGACGGAAGGGGCCCAAAGAAGTGGTGGACGTCTGTTTGTGGGCCAGCTTCCAGCAGCCATCAGACGCTCCGCGCGCGCTGTGCGAATTAGTCATTGTTCGAGCCGAGCTCGGTACTGGTGGCCACCACCGAGAGACTTCATATAGGCTCTCATTCACTGTGGGGAAAGAAGGCGCAAAAAGAGTTTTGAAATAAGCAAGATAGTCTGCATCTCGTAGGACGAAACGTTTAAACAAATTGTTGATGATAGTCTCCATGTGTAAAGTGAGTTGCGGTTGGCAAAATCTGATATATATAAGTCAAACTGCCACCCAGAAAGGCGTCTACTAGGTAAATCTAGGGTCCGGACAAAAACAGCCTTCTTCTACCCGCCGACTTCTCTCCCCGTTCTCGCAAACTTGTGTCTGGCATATAACAATCTCAATAAAGAGAGGATAAAGAAGAATAAAACCTAAAGACACTCGAACTTGTCTGCTCCTTTAATAGTTTTTAAATCTGTATTAATTATGTACGGGGACTGTCAAAGGTACAGGTTCTGCGTAGAAAAACAGTTCTGTTCCTTACCTCAAAGGGCTTGCAGGCTGTGAACTCCACGTTAGGTAAACAGAAGAAAAGCAAATCCAACACAACGTTTAAATTATAAAAATTACTGAAAAAACTGGCTTCACTGTACCCCCAGGACAGGAATTAAAAGGAGAAAATGGGCCCAGCCCAGTGGCACAGAGAGGGACTGGAAGCCACACGGGAGGCCCAGGTTCTGTTCTGGGCCAACCTGAACAGGCCATGTGGAACAGCTGGCACTAATAATCCTAGTTTATGGGAGTTAATGCGAGGCTGGGGCAGGGGTTTAATGACCGGGCAAGACTTGTGCAAAATACTTCTGTTTCTAATAAGGTGGGGGCAAGAGAACAAGTGAACATTAAGAGAGACCCTCAGCAATTTTGAAATAACTCCTAGGGGCTAACCCAGGTTTTATGAGGCCTGAATTTACCCAATTTAAAGGACTTTAAGAAAAAGAATGAAAAATAGGGCTTCAAAATAACTATTTAAAAAATGAGATAAAATGAAAAAAGAAAGTAACTATTTAGAATGAGAAAATCACAACAAATAACTAGTCTTGGAGAAAGAGCTCTCTCTGAGAGCTCTCTATTTGTCCTCTGAGATCTCTTTAGACTAGTTATCAGAAATACTGCCTGGATACAAACTGGCTTTTTCACTTAGGACAAATTCCAGTCCTTGGGTCAGGATAATTGGGG
>NW_006203824.1:193545-205428 GCF_000334495.1 Tupaia belangeri chinensis | reverse complement strand
GTCTGAAGTTTAGTTACCTTTAAATAAATCCAATTCCTGGGTGGCAGGTGGCATGGTAGTAACAGGCGTGGGACTCCCACATTTCTTCTCTCTCTCTCATTTTTTCCCTCTCTGATCAAAATTAAAACAAATAAATAAACAAATGTAAATAAATATAATTTTTTAAAAATAAATAAATAGAGGCTGGCAGGTGGCTTGGTGGTTGAGGGTACTGCACTCCCACATGACCGACCTCAGTTCAAGTCCCAGGCCTGGTGGCTTGCTTTCTCTCTCTGTCTCTCTGTCTCTGTCTCTCTCTCTCCCTCTCTGGGCATATTAAATTCAATAAATAAGTAAAGTTAAATAAAAAAATTTTTTAATTAAAATAAAGGAACCAGCAGTTAGCATGATGGCTATGTCACTGAACTCCCATGTGGTTGACCCCGGTTTGAGTCTCAGACCCAGTGGCTTAAACTCATGCCAGACGTGTGTGCATGTGTGCTCAAGATCCTGAGAGGAGAATGAAGGAGAAGGGATTGTGGCATGGCCATCTCCCCTGGGAGGTGATTTGTCATTTTGTGTGTCTCTGTCTCTCTGGTGAGCGCACGTGCCATGTAGCAAAAACCTCTCCAAAAAAATATTTTTTAAATTAAAATAAATAATTCCAATCCAAATAATACTTCTTTTTGGACCAAAAATCTTTCTTTAGTCTTTTTTTTTTTTTAAGAGAGATTTTTGTTGTTGTTGCTGTCGTTATTCATCGTATGTTCTCACTGGAGAGAGGATGAGAGAAAGAGAGAAATCACTGCCCAGTGGGGATGATCACGCCACAATCCCTTCTCCTCCATTCAAACTGGTCAACTACATGGGAGTCCAGCAACATAATCATTACTCTATCTGCTGGTCCCTAAAAAAAATGTATTTATGTCCAGCCATGTTTCGATTCCCAGACCTGGCACCTTGAAACATGCTGGGCGCGCGCGCGTGTGTGTGTGTGTGTGTGTGTGTGTGTGTGTGTTCCAAATACAGAGAATGAAGAAGGGATTGCAACATGGCCATCCCTCCAGGGGGTGATTTCTCTCTTTCTGTCTCTCTGTCTCTCTCTGACTCTCTGGAAAGTGCATGCGCCCTACAGCAAAAATCTCTCTAAAAAATAAATAGGGGAGAGACCAGCAGTTGACGTAACTGCTACATCGCTGGACTCCCATGTAGTTGACCACGGTTCAAGTCCCGGACCTGGTGACTTAAACTCATACCAGGTATGTGTGCATGTGTGCCCAAGATCTCAAGAGGAGAATGGAGGAGAAGGGATTGTAGTGTGGTCATTCCCCCCCCCGGGGGGGTAATTTCTCACTTTCTGTCTCTCTGTCTTTCTCTGTCTCCCGGTGAGCAGACGCTACCTGTAGCAAAAATCTCTTTACCAAAAAAATGTGGGGTCCAGCAGGTGGCACGGAGTTTGAGACAGCTGGATCCCACATGGCAAACTATGCAGTTCAAGTCTCAGACTTTGTGGCAGGAAAAACACAGCAGGCAGGACCAGTAGTTGGCGTAATGACTATGTCACTGAACTCCCATGTAGTCGACCACAGTTCGAGTCCCAGATCCGGTGGCTTAAACTCACGCTGGGCGCGTGTGTGTGCTTGCCCAAGATCCCGAGAAGAGAATAGAGGAGAAGCGATTACAGCGTGGCCATCCTCCCTGAGGGGTGATTTCTCATTTTCTGTCTCTCTGTTCCTCTCTGTCTTTCTGATGAGTGCGCATGCCCTATAGCAAAAACCTCTCACAAAAAAAAAAAAAAAAAAAACACACAAACAAACAAACAAAACAAACACCAGGCACATGTGTGTAAATACTCAAAATCCTAAGAGGTCAATGGCAGAGATGGGATTGCCATCACCCCAAGGGGATAATCTTTCTCTCTCTCTCTCTCTCTCTCTCTCTCTCTCTTGCTGTCTCTCACTCCAACTAACACACACACCAAACAAGTTAAAACAAACAAGCAGGACCACCAAGTGGCATGGTGGTGAGGGCACTGGACTTTGACATGGCTGACTGTGGTTCAAGTCCCAGATCTGGCGAGTTACTTTCTCACTTTCCCTCTCTCTCTCTTTATCTCTCTCTGTTCAAATTAAAAATAATGATAATGGGGGCTGGCAGATGGCGTGGGGGTTAGGGGTGCTGGACTCCCACACAGTCGACCACAGTGTGAGTCCTGGACCTGGCGGCTTGCGCGTGCGCACTCTCTCTCTCTCTCTCTCTGGTCAAAACTGAAAAATAAAGATAGTAAAGAAATAATTGTTTTTAAAATGATAATGTAATAAATAGTTAAATAAAATAATTCTAAAAAAAAAAAAAAAGGCAAACAAAAAATCGCCCACATCTATGGGACCAGCAGTTAGTGTAATGGCTGTGTTGCTGGACTCCCACGTAGTCGACCATGGTTCGAGTCCTGAACCCGGTGGCTTAAAACTCTCGCGGATTGTGGCGTGGCCATCCCCCCTGGGGGGTGACTTCTCACTTTCTGTCTCTCTGTCTCTGTCTGTCTGGCGAGCGCACGCGCCCTATGGCAAAAATCTCTCCAAAAAAAAAAAAAAATTGCCCACATCTAAACTGGTTGCCTTCTCACCAGACCCACTCTGTCATAACTAATGGTACCAGTCACCTGGGTCAGAACAAGAGGAGTCACCTTGATTGGTCTCTCAGATGGCCCATGGATTACAAAGGCCTAACTATTCCCAGAGATGCATGTTAATCCAGCCTTGGGTGACTGCCACCACACCACCTCTGTAAGGTCACTGGTCTTGTACTCCCTCTTCCATTCTTTGCAGGCCCAACAAAACATTCAGAATGTAAATCTGCCATTATCCCATCTTACTGAAAATTCTTGAGTGGCTTCCCACTGTTTTAGGAGGAAGCAAGCTTCCCATTGTGGTTTAATGGTCCTTGATCATCTATTCTCCAAAATTCTCCAGCCTCTTCCTGACTCTCTGCCCCTACACAAAACATGGGTGTTCCGCCAGCAGGTCAGGGTATTTTCCACAGGTTTGGGTCTTTCCGTTTGCTGTTCCAGTGGCCTAGAACGTTCTTTTCTACTAGATGGATGTACTGATTTCCTAGTAATTTATCTTTCCAATCCTGGAAGGAAGCAACTTCCTCTGGAATACATTTCCTAACCTCATAGTTAATCTTGTCTCTCATTTTTCTATTTCCAGCAAGCGGGACCAGCAGTTAGCGTAATGGCTATGTCGCTGGACTCCTATGTAGTCGACCGTGGTTCAAGTCCTGGACCTGGCAGCTTAAACTCACGCCGGGCGTGTGTGTGTGCGTGCATTCCCAAGATCCTGAGAGGAGAATGGAGGAGAAGGGATTGCGGCGTGGCCATCCCATCCCCCTGGCGGGTGATTTCTCGCTTTCTGTCTCTCTGTCTCTCTCTCTCTTTCTGGCAAGCGCACACGCCCTATAGCAAAAACCTTTCCAAAAAAAAAAAAACAAACCCAACACCTATTTCCAGCAAGCATTGCCTCTCCTGTCCTAGCATTTATCATGCAGCTTTGCTGCTAATTCCTCCCCACCCCACCCCCACCATTGTTTGTAAGTGATGTCAGGACTCCATTTCATTTCTCTTCTCAGAATTTAATATAATGATGCTACATAGGGCCAACCCTTTGCTTACTGGTTAAGGGAGTCTGATCCCACGTGGCTGACCACATCTTTGGAGTCCTGAGCCCTGCAGCCTAAAACATAGGCCAGGTTGGGGCCAGCAGGTGGCATGGTAGTTGGGGCACTGGACTTGCACGAGGCAAACTGCGGTTTATGTCCCAGACTTGGTGACTTGCTTTCTCACTTTCTCTCTCTCTCCCTGGTGAGCACACATGCACTATAGTAAGTTAATAATAATAATAATAAATAAAATTAAATGATTTTTTTTATTGTATTTTGCAAGATTTTGCTATAGGGCACATGTGCTCATCAGAGAGACAGAAACCGAGAAATCACCCTCTGGGGGATGGCCACACTGCAGTCTGTTCTCTTTCAGTCTCCTCTCATGATTTGAGGTATGTATGTGCATGCACCTGGCATGACTTTCAAGCACTGGGTCCAGGACTTGAACCACGGTCCACCATGTGGGAGTCTAAGACCTTAGCCACTACACCACCTGCTGGCTCCATAAATAATTCTAAAAAAAAAAAAAAAACCAGCCAGATCAGGTGGTGCAAAGGTTAAGGCAGCAATTAGGTAATTAGGTTGTAGGAAAAGTTATGACACATTTTTACATAGAAAAAATATGCCATGACTTTCTCGACAACCTAATAGATACCACATAGCCTAGTACATGCTTAGAGTCCTAGACCTGGTGGCCTGGAAAACACGCTGGGCACATGTTTATGTGTGCCCAAAACCAAGAGGAGAATGGAAGGGAAGGGACTGTAATGAGGCCCTCCCCTGGGAAGGTGATTTCTCACTTTTCCTCTCTTTCTCAGTCTCTCTTCAGCAAGTTTTTATTATACACCCTATAATAAAAATTTAAAAAATAAATAAATAAAGTGCCAGGCATGTCCCAAAATTCTAAAAAAGGAAAAATAGAGAAGGGATTACAATGTGGCCATGCCCCATGAGGGTTGCTTTTTTTTTTTTTTTTTTTCGGCCTGGTCATTAGGGCGGCTAGAACCCACATGGCCACCTGTATGGCTTGGGTCTCAGCCCCAGTGACTTGAAAAGCACACCAGGCACCTGTGCGTGTGCACGCAAAACCCCTGAAAGGGTAGCCAGTGCATGGTTTCAACCCCAGAGCCAGTGGCTTGGAAAATATGTCAAATGCATGTTCATACGTACCCAAAGTCCCGGGAGGAAAATGGAGGAGAGAGGGTTATGGTGTGGCCAACTTTTTCACTTTCCCTCTCTCTCTTTCTCTTTAGTGAACACATGTACCCTACAGCAAAACCAAAAACCAAAACAAACAAACACCCCTGAAAGGAGGGAAGCATGGAGGAGGGATAGCTGAGCGACTGTTGCATGGTGGAGCTTTCTCACCTTCCCTTTCTTTCTTCCCCCTCCCCACACCCATGGTCCCACCCTCACACCCTCTAATCTGCACAAGGAAAGCACAGGCCTGCTGGTAAATTTAAAAAATAAATAATGTGGGACCAGCAGATGGCACAATGTTTATGTCACTGAACTCCAAAATGGCCAACCATGGTTTGAGTCTCAGACCTGGTGGCTTGAAACTCATGCTGGGACAGCTTGAAACTCACATTTGGTGTGTGTGTGTGTGTGTGTGTGTGTGTATGTATCCAAAATCCCAAGAGGAGACTAGAGGTGAAGTTTTTGGCATGACCATCCTCGGGGGGGGGTGATTTCTCACTTTGTCTCTCAGTGTCTCTCAAGTGAGCTCACACGCTCTATAGCAAAAATCTCTCAAACAAACAAATAAAGCAAGCTACACAACAAATCTCTTAAATGAATGAGTCAGTCCTGTAAAATTAATGACAGGATAATCTCTCAATATTAGTATGTGCCTAGACTTATTTATTTTTAAAACATATTTATTTAACTCCATTTGTTATTATTTTTAATTTGACCAGAAAGAGACAGAGAGCGAGAGAAAAGGAAAGTGAGAAAGCAAGCTGCCAGTTCTGGGACTCGAACCACTTATTAAATGTGGGTTTGGGGCCAGCAGGTGGTGTGGTGGTTAAAGACATGTGGCGGGTTGAGTCCCAGACCTGGTGGCTTGTGCTTTCTCACTTCCCCCCTCCTCTCTATTGCATATGCCCTACAGCAAATTAAAATAATAATGATAATAAATAAAATTTATAAATAAATAAATATATATATATATTAAATTTGGGGTTGTGTACCTGGCAGAGGGTACTACAGAATGCTCTGCGAAGGCGTTCTTGAAGCTACCTCAAACTGTAATCTTGGGAACCAGCAGTTAGTGTAATGGCTATGTTGCTGGACTCCCACGTACTGGACCGCGGTTCGCGTCCTGGACCCAGTGACTTAAAACTCACGCCAGGCGCGTGTGTGTGCGTGCCCAAGATCCCAAGAGGAGAATGGAGGAGAAGGGATTGCAGCGTGACCATCCCCCCTGGGGGGCGATTTCTCGCTTTCTGTCTCTATGTCTCTCTCTGTCTGATGAGTGCACGCGCCCTATAGCGAAAACCTCTTAAAAAAAAAACTGTAATCTTTTTTGTTGTTAATTTTATTTTTTACAATAGGGCACATGTGCTCCTCAGAGAGAGACAGAGATTGAGAAAGCAAGAAATCATCCCCGGGGGGATGGCCATGTTGCCATCCCTTCTCTAGGAATTTCTGAACACTCACGCACACACACCCCACATGTTTTTCGAGTCATAGGGCCTGGGACTTGAACTAGGCAGTTGGCCATGTGGGATCCAGCTATCTTAACTATTACACTACAGGCCGGCACATTTTTTAATCTAATAAAGGTATTAAAATTACAGTTCAGGGGCTGGCAGGGGCTGTGGTAGTTAAGACGCTGGACACCCACATGGCCAACCATGGTTCGAGTTCTGGACCTGGAACTTGCTTTCACACTTTCCCTCTATCGCTCTCCCTCTTTCTCTCTCTGGTCAAATTAAAAAATAATAATAATAAATCAAATTAAATAATTTTTAAAAATTACAGTTCAAGTGGGCAGCTGATGGTATGGTGGCTAAGGCAGCTGGATCCCACGTGGCAGACTGCAGGGTTCAAGCACATGTGCCCTGTAGAAAACTAAAAAGAAAAGAAAAAGTGAACCGATGGAAGGACTGAAACTGTCCCTTGGTGATAGACACCAGGACCCTGGTGTGAGCAGCAGCACGGAGTAGGTGCAGGTCAAAACCCAGAGTGGCAAATGGGTGGTGAGAAGAGGAAGTGAGTCAGCAAATATTTATGCGGCCCTACTATGCATCAGTTCTATACTAAGTACTGCCAAACCAGTGATGAACAAAAGACATAGGAAATCTTCAGCGTTTACCTCCTTTTTTTTTTATCATGAGCCAATTTTTATTATTGTTTTCATTTCTTACATTTGAAGTACTCTTCGATGACATCCTTGGCCTGAGATTCCTCGCCATAGTCCTTAACTGCTACACAGCTGCAACCAACCACTTTACGGGTTTCCCTCTGTCAGTTTTACAGAGGCCTACCCACTCCCCTAGTTTCCTGTTGTCATTGACCTTAATCAGGTGGATTTGGAATTCGGCACAAAGGACGTCCACCAGCCTGACGTACATAGGCTCATCATGGTTGGGTGCAAGCTCACACGGGTGGGCTTGGCGCTTTCTAAGCCTTCCAGGCTTCGTGAATTCCGTGTGCTAGACCATCGTGGATGAGGTCTTCAGCACCTCTTGTAAAGCAGTGTTAATGACCATTACATCCTCAGAAGTGACACCTTTCTCTGCATAGCGGTGCATTACCGTTACTGGTGGAGCAGAATCTTTTTTTTCTTTTTTCTTTTTCTTTTTTTTTTTTTTTTTTTGAGAGGTTTTTCACTATAGGGCGCGTGCGCTCGCCAGACAGACAGAGAGAGACAGAGAGACAGAAAGCGAGATATCACCCCCCAGGGGGGATGGTCACACCGCAATCCCTTCTCCTCCATTCTCCTCTCGGGATCTTGGGCACACATGCACACGCACCCGGCGTGAGTTTTAAGCCACCGGGTCTGGGACGCGAACCACGGTCGACTACGTGGGAGTCCAGCGACATAACCATTATGCTAACTACTGGTTCCCTGGAGCAGAATCTTGAACACACTTGAGCACCTGAGCCTCCGCGGTACTTGGTGATGACAGGGAAAGATATAGGGCATGAACACTCGCCAGAAAGAGACAGAGAGAGAAACTGAGGAATCACTCCCCTAAGAAGGATGGCCATCCAGCAATCCCTTCTCTTTCATTCTCTTCCTGAGATTTAGGCATGCACCATATTTACACAGTGTGATTTTCTTTTTCTTTCTTTTTTTAAGAATTATTTTATTTAATATGTATTTATTTTATTTAGACCAGACAGAGAGAGAGAGAGACAGAGAGAGAGATAGGTACAAAGTGAGAAAGCAAGCCACCAGGTCTGGGACTTGAACCATAGTCAGCTATGTGGGATTCCAGCGCTCTTAACAACCATGCCACATGCTGGGCCCCCCCAGTGTGATTTTCAAGCCACCAGGTCCAGGACTTGAACCATAGTTGGCCACACAGGAGTCCAATGCCTTAACCACCACACCACCTGCTGGCTCCAAAGAATTTACCTTCTAGTGGGGAGCAGGAGTTGATATAGCAGTCAACCCATTAAGGAGAAAACTGTCTTTACTGAGAAGTGCTGTGAAGAAAATAAAATTGAGTACCAGAAAAAGTTGACTGTAAAGATTACTCTAGCTGGGGTGGTCAGAGAAGGCTTCTCTAAGGTGGTGACATCTGATCTGAGCGCTAAATGGTGAGGAGGAAGTCATGTAATAGTGTGTGTATCTTTTTTTTTTTTTTAAGAGTTATTTATTTAGGGGCCGGCAGATGGTGTGGTGGTTAAGGGCACTGGAATCCCACATGGCCAACCGTGATTTAAGTCCCAGGCTTGGAGGCTTGCTTTCTCACTCTCTCTCTGAAAATACTAAAATAATACGTGTTTTTTTAAGTTAAATAAAAATAACTCCTTAAAAATTTTATTTATTTATTTATTTATTTGGGAGATTTTTGCTATAAGGTGTGTGTACTCTCCAGAGAGACAGAGACAGAGAGACAGGAAGTGAGAAATCACTTTAACATTTATTTACTTTTTTTTTTTTGCCGTCTGCTTTACAGCAGGTGTCATGCTCCCAAATTATGGATCTTGCTGTGCAAGTCGTTTACTGTGGCGCTTGAGGCTCCAAGCCCAAGTATCTTCAGCTCTGGAAGAAGTTGGAAGATGAGTTCCCCCAATGCCTGGTCATCCATGGTGAGGGAACTCCCCAGACCACCGGGTTTTGAAGTGATGGTAGCAGGGACGTTGGTTCACTCCAAGAAGACAGGCGATGGCTTCGTGGACACGGAGTGTTTCTGAAGTTGGTGGCTGCCATTAAGACCGCCCAGGCTCAGGGCTGATGTGCCCCAAAGGCAGAGTCCAGATCTTGATCCAGCCCTCTCGGCAGACGCTTCATGACAGAAGTACTGAAACGGCTTGTGGACTCCTGGTCTTTCCCCGATATTCTCATGGCCACTGGCTGGGTGCAGGGATCGATGCCCGTGGTTTTTGCCTCCGAGTGTTTCTCCTCCAGAATCTACCTTTGCTCCCTGCCCTGCCTTGCCTTTCTCCTGTTCCTGCTTCCCACCCCCTCTTCCTGCATTCCCCATGTCTCCCTATTGACCCTTGAACATGGCGGGGTCCTGCCTCAGGCTTCCTTCTCAAGGAGAAGCCAAGTGAGGGGTCCCCGTGGGTGATTGGCAATGATTACAATTTGTGAGTCAATAAACATGGGATGAGTTGGGAAAAAAACTTTTTTTAAGGTTTGTTATTTGTCCATTTTTGTTTTTTGTGGCATAGGGCACTTGCTA
Source organism: Tupaia belangeri chinensis (assembly GCF_000334495.1). NCBI lineage: Eukaryota > Metazoa > Chordata > Mammalia > Scandentia > Tupaiidae > Tupaia > Tupaia belangeri. The sequence goes on along the minus strand of NW_006203824.1, from coordinate 195,922 downwards.
GAGAGGGAAAGTGCGAAATGACTTCCCCAGTGGGGACAGCTACATCATTCTCCTCGTAGGATTTTGGACACACATGCACATGCTCCAGGCATGATTTTCAGGACACCGGGCCCAGGACTCAAACTGCAGTCGGCCATGTGGGAGTCCAGCACCTTAACCACCACACCACCTGCTGGCCCCAGGATCCTGATGTCTCTCTCTTTTTTATTTTTTTTAAGAATTATTTAATTTTAATCATTCATTCATTTTAATTTGACCAGAGAGAGAGAGAGTCGCTTTGGGGATCGCAGAGCAGTAATGTGTGGAAAGTTGCCTGAAATCCTCTCTAGATGCTCATTAGCATCATTGTGCTCTGGGATCTCAGTTCTGCCATCTGTAAAATGGGACTGGGTCTGTGTCCCCCTCCGAGGGTGCTCTGAGTAAGGTTTCAGGTCCCTCATGGGAAACGTCTGCAGGACTCCAAGCTTCCTGCAGGCTCTGGAACAGCCCACGTGGCATCGCTGCTTGCCGAGTTCCTCACAGGAGCCCTGATGCTCCCATCAGAGACGGAGGCCCAGAGTAAGGCAGAGCTCTACCCGAGGTCTCAAGGAGGCAGCGGTAAGTCCAGAGAGAGAACCAGGCCTCAGCTCTCCTTTCCTGCTGTTCTCACAAAGCACACTGGCCAGAAACTGTCAACTTGGGCCTCGAGCCTTCTAAGGTCTATTTCCAAGATAACCTGTGCTCTTCTTGCTTGCCCTAGATACTTAGGACTCTAAAATTTATTTATGTAAAGATTTTTGCCATAAGATGCGTGCATCACCAGAGAGACAGAGGCAGAGAGACAGAGAACAAGAAATCACCCCCCAGGGGGGATGGTCACACCACAATCTCTTCTCCTCCATTCTCCTCTCGGGATCTTGGGCATGCACACACACGTGCCCTGAGTTTTTTGTTTTTGTTTTTGTTTTGTTTTAAGAATGGGTACTCGAGCCGTGGTCGACTACGTGGGAGTCCGGCGACATAGCCATTACTGCTGGTCCCTATTTATTTTATTTTGACCAGAAAGGGACAGAGCAAGAGAGAGAGGGAAAGTGAGAAAACAAGCCACCAGGTCCAGGACTCAAACCACGGCTGGCTATGTGAGAATCCAGCACCTTTAACCACCTCACTGTCTGCTGGCCCTCTATTCATTCATCTATTTTCATTTGACCGGAGATAGAGAGAGCAAGAGAGGGAAAAGTGAAAAAGCAAGCCACCAGGTCCGGGACTCAAACTCACATGGTTAGCCATGTGCAAGTGTCCAGCGCCTTAATCATCATGCCCCACCTGCTGGTCCCCAAGTTTTTGTTGTTGTTGTTTAAAGAATTATTTATTTATTTAATTTTTTTTAGAGGTTTTTGCTATAGGGCGTGTGCACTTGCCAGACAAACAGAGAGATACAGAGAGACAGAAAGCGAGAAATCACCCCCCAGAGAGGATGGCCACACCGCAATCCCTTCTCTTCCACTCTCCTCTCGGGATCTTGGGCATGCACGCACAAGCGCCCGGTGTGAGTTTAAGCTGCCGGGTCTAGGACTCAAACTGTGGTCAACTATATGGGAGTCCAGCGACATAGCCATTAGGTCAACTGCTGGTCCCATACTTTTAAAAGAATTATTTATTGGAGTTGGGGGCTGGCAGGTGGCATGGTGAAGGGTGCTGGATTTCCCCTGGGGGAAATTTCTCACTTTCTGTCTCTCTATGTCTCCAGTGAGTCTCTCAAAAAATAAATAAAATAATCTTTGAAAAAATTTGTTGGGACCAGCAGTTAGCGTAATGGCTATGTCACTGGACTCCCACGTAGTCGACCGTGGTTCGAGTCCCGGACCCAGTGACTTAAAACTCACGCCAGGCGCCTGTGCGTGCGTGCCCAAGATCCCAAGAGGAGAATGGAGGAGAAGAGATTGCGGCATGACCATCCCCCCTGGGGGGATGATTTCTCGCTTTCTGTCTCTCTGTCTCTGTCTGTCTGTCTGGCGAGCACATGCGCCCTATGGCAAAAACCTCTCCAAAAAAAATTTTTTTTAATTTTATTTATTATTAGGTTGTTTTGTTTTATTTTGTTTTGTTTTGTTTTGTTTTTAATTTGCTATAGGGTATGTGTGCTCACCAGAGAGAGAGGGAAAGTGAAAAAGCAAGCCTCCAGGTGCAGGATTTGAGCCATGGTCTGCCATGTGGGAGGTAAGTGCCTTAACCACTATGCCATTCCAGAATTTATTTATTTATTTAAGAATGATTTATTTGAGGGACCAGCAATTAGCGTAATGGCTATGTCGCGGGACCCCCACGTAGTCGACCGCCGTTCGTGTCCCGGACCCGGTGGCTTAAAACTCATGCCGGGCATGTGTGCGTGCGTGCC
>NW_006203824.1:192605-193160 GCF_000334495.1 Tupaia belangeri chinensis | reverse complement strand
CACATGGCTGACCAGGGTCCGAGTCCTGAATCTGGTGGCTTGCTTTCTCACTTCCTCTCTCTCTCACTCTCACCCTCTGTCTCTCTCTGGTCAAATTAAGAAATAAATGAATGAATAAATAAAATAAATAATTATTTAAAAAAAGTTAAATAGGAACCAGCAGTTGGCCTAATGGCTATGTCACTGGACTCCCAAGTGGTCGACCACTATTCAAATCCCAGACCAGGTGGCTCAAACTCACACTGGGCGCGTGTGTGTGCATGCCCTATATCCCGAGAGGAGAATGGAGGAGAAGGGACTGTGGAATGGCCATACTCCCTGGGGTTGATTTCTTGCTTTCCGTCTCTCTGTCTCTCTCTGTATTTCTGTCTAGCACATGAGCCCTATAGCAAAAACCTCTAAAAAAATTATTTATTTATTTAGTTCCATTTGTTATTATTATTTCTTTAATTGACCAGACAGAGACAGTGAGAAAGAGAGAAAGCAAGCTACCAGGTCCAGGACTTGAACTGTAGTCGGCCATGTGGGAATCCAGCACCTTTATCCACCATGCCA
>NW_006203824.1:188521-192392 GCF_000334495.1 Tupaia belangeri chinensis | reverse complement strand
TTTTAAGAGGTTTTTTCACTATAGGGTGCGTGCGCTCACCAGACAGACAGAGAGAGACAGAGAAATAGAAAGCGAGAAATCACCCCCCAGAGGGGATGGCCACGCCGCAATCCCTTTTCCTCCATTCTCCTCTCGGGATCTTGGGCATGCATGCACACACGCCCGGCATGGGTTTTAAGCCACCGGGTCCAGGACGTGAACCGCGGTCGACTACGTGGGAGTCCAGCGACATAGCCATTACACTAACTGCTGGTTCCCTTGCTTTCTTACTTCTGTGTGTCTGTCTTTCTCCAGTCAAATGAAAATAAATTAATGAATAAATAAAAGTAAATAAATAATTCTTTTAAAAAAAGATATTTGATATTGATGAAGCTGAAGAAGGTACAAAGGACCTGAAGATTGACAGTGATATTCAAGAACCAGCAGAACCAGAGGATGACCTTGACATTATGCTTGGCAATAAAAAGAAAAAGAAGAATGTGAAGTTCCCTGATGAGGATGAAGTACTAGAGAAAGATGAAGCTTTGGAAGATGAAGACAGCAAAAAAGACGAGGGTATCTCATTCAGTAACTAGACAGGCCCTGCTTGGGCCGGCTCAGAGAGAGACTACACATATGAAGAGCTACTGACTCGAGTATTTAACATCACAAGGGAAAAGAATCCGGATATGGTTGCTGGAGAGAAAAGTAAATTTGTCAGGAAACCTCCATGAGTTGTCTGCGTAGGCACTAACAAAACTTTTGTCAACTTTACAGATATCTGTGGGGCCGGCAGGTGGCGTGGTGGTTAAGGGCGCTGAATTCCCACATGGCCAACAGTGGTTTGGGTTCCTGATCTGGTAGCTTGCGCTCTCTCTCTCTCTCTCTCTCTCTCTCTCTGTCCCTCTCTGGTCAAATTTAAATTAAATAGATAAATAAATAAAGTTAAATACAATAATTCTCTAAAAAATACTTTACAGGGACCGGCAAGTGGCATGGTGGTTGGGGGTGCTGGACTCACATATGGCCAATCCCAGACCTGGTGTCTTTCTCTCTCTCTTTCTCTTCCTGTTCCTCTCTGGTCAAATTAAAATAAATAAATAAAGTTAAATAAAATAATTTTTGTAAAACTTTACAGATATCTATAAACTATTTTTAAAAATTATTTTTTAAAAAAGCAAGCCACCTGTCTGGAACTCAAACTGCTGTCAGCCATGTGGGAGTCCAGCGCCCTTAACCACCATGCCTCCTGCCGGCCGTGGGTACCAGTGGTTCTATAGACGGTAATGAAAACTAGTAGTCAAAGAAGATTCCAACAGAAACAGATAGAAACTGTCTTGAGAAGCTATATGAAGGAATATCACTTGTCACACATGCCGATCACTGGACAAATCTGGCAGAAAGATACCCGACTCTACTTCTTAAGCATGAAATTTGTCATTCTCGATGCTCTGTTGCCAGTATCAAAACCAGCTTCCAGGCTGTCACGGGCAAGCGAGCACAGCTCCATGCCAAAGCTAACTAATTTGCTAATCACTTCTGTGATTTTGCAATGTCTTGTGAAGATTTGGCTGGACAGGTTTACCATCAGAATAGATATACTACTGTGATAAAAACAAGATAGAAAAGCTGCCAAGTTCTTTGGCGAGTGGTTGACGGGTTGAAATCCTTGCAAGATCCATATGCTCAAGCTGGTGAGTCCCAGACCTGGTGGCTTGCTCTCTCGCTTTCCCTTTTTCTTTTTCTCTGTCTCTGTCTAGTCAATAAAAATAATAATAATAATAGCAAATTGAATTAAATAAAGAAATAATTATAAAAAAGGAATTATTTAAGTCATCAGGTGGCATAGTGGTTAAAGCATTGGACTCCCACATGGTGGACTGTGGTTCAAGTCCTAGACCTGGCAGCTCACTTTCTCACTTTCTCTCTGGTCAAATTTTAAAAAATAATAATAAGGAGACCAGCAGGTGGCATGGTGGTTAAGATGCTGGACATTCCCACATGGCCAACCACAGTTTGAGTCCTGGACCTGGTGACTTGCTTTCTTACTTTCCCTCTCTCTCTCTGGTCATATTAAAATAAATGAATGAATAAATAAAAGTAAAGAAAAAATTATTCTAAAAAAATAAAATAATGACAAAGGATTGCAGTATGGCATTGTGTACTTTTTAAACTATTTTTTAAAGAATTATTTATTTAATTTTCTTCATTCATTTATTTTAATGATTGCAGTATGGCATTGTCTACTTTTTTAATAGTAGTTTTTTTTAAGAATTCTTTATTTAATTTTATTTGTTCATTCATTTATTTTAATTTGACCAGAGAGAGAGTGAAAGAGAAAGAAAATGGGAAAGCAAGCCACCAGGTGCCGGACTTGAACCATGGTAGGCCTCTTGGGAATGTCTAGCACTTTAACCACCATGCCACCTGCTGGTCCCTTGTTATTGTGTACTTTAACTGTCAGAGAAACACTGATATGGGGAAAGGAGGTGCTTTTTAAAAATCATTCGTAGACTTCTGTAGCATGCAAGATAAGTTAAAGTTAATATAACAGTAAAAAAAAAAAGAATTAATTATTCAATTGTATTCATTATTAACATTATTCCTCAATTTGCCACAGGGCATGTGTGTTCATGAGATAGAGAGTGAGTTGCCAGGTCTGGGACTCGAACTATAGGTGGCCACGTGGGAGTCTGGCCCCTATTTATTTATTTATTATTATTATTGTTCAGAATTATTTTATTTAACTTCATTTATTTTAATTTGACTAGAGAGGGACAGAGCGAGAGAGAGAAAGAGGGAAAGTGAGAAAGCAAGTCACCAGGTTTGGGACACGAACCTTAACTACCATGCGACCTGCTGGCCCCTTTATTTATTTTTTAATTTGCAGAGGGCCGGTGCCCAGCCTTGGTGTCACACTCTGCTGAAGTGCTGCGCTCCGCAGACTGGGACAACATGGAAGACTGAGGTTTAATTCCTGCCCCCACCTAAAGGCTGCACATGGTGACATGCCCCTGTAATCGCAGGGACTTGGGAAACTGAGGCAGGAGGACGGTGAGCCTGAGGATGACCTGGGCAACACAGCAAGACCCTGTCTGAAAAGAGCCAGTCCTGGTTGTGTGCGCCTGTGATCTGAGCAGGAAGCTGGGGCAGCAGGACCACGGCAGACATGGTTAGACCCTGACACAACAGGGCTGGCTTGGTGGCCTGGATGTTAAGGGAGCTGGATTCCACAAGGCCAGTGTGTGACCATGGGGGTTTGAACACCCAAACATGTCCTTACCCCAGATCCCAACAAGGTGCAGAAATTGGGGAGAAGGAGTTGAGGCATGACCATGCCCCATTGGAGGTATTGTCTCCTTTTCTTTATCTTACTGTCTCTCTATCTCTGGCAAGTATATGAGTTCGCTTGCAATTTAAAAGAAATACTTTTAAGGATCCAGCAGGTACTGTGTGGTGGTTAAGCACTGAATATGGCCAACTGGGGTTCCAGTCCTAGACCCAGTGGCTTGAAAATCACGCCAGGGCCCATGTGTGTGCATGACCAAAATCCCAAGAGGAGAATGGTAGAGGAGGACTGTGGCAGGGGCATACCCCCAGGGGTTGATTTTTCACTTCTCTCTGTCTCTCTCTTTCTGGTAAGAGTATGTGCCCTATAGTGAAAAACCTCAAAAAAAGAAAAAAAGAAAGATAGAAACAAACAAACAAAAACAAATGAACAAAATCTTTAAAAGAAAAATATGCATCTTGGGCTGGCAGGTGGCATGGTGGTTAAGGTGCTGGACTCCCACATGGCCAACCCCATTTTGACTGTAATTTTTTTTTTTTTGGAGAGATTTTCGCTATAGGGCATGTGCGCTCACCAGACAGACAGAGAGAGACATAGAGACAG
>NW_006203824.1:186760-188366 GCF_000334495.1 Tupaia belangeri chinensis | reverse complement strand
GACTGCGTGGGAGTCCAGCGACATAGCCATTACGCTAACTGCTGGTTCCTGGGCCAACCCCATTTTGAGTCCTGGACACTGTAGCTTGCTTTCTCACATTCTCTTTTTTCTCTCTCTGGTCAGATTTAAAATAATAATAATAACAAATAAAATAAATAAATATTTTATATTTTAAAGAAAGTAGTGCATCTTAGGCCCAGCAGGTGACATGGTATTAAGGTGCTGAATTTCCACATAGCCAAATGAGGTTTGAGTCCCAAGCCTGGTGGCTTGAAAATCATAAGTAGTGTATCTTGTCTCAGCTATCATGATGCACAAAGGTAGAACAACCACTTGGGAAACTGGTGACCCCATGGGAGGCACAAGTTCAGGTCCTAGGCCAACCTAAGCATGCCTGTAGTCATACATGGTTGCACGTATCTGTAGCCTTAGCTAATTGGGAGGCTGGGGCAGGAGGGCTGTGTCACAGTGAGATCCTGTCAAAAATAAATATCTCAGGACAAGCAGACGGCGTAATAGATAAGTTGCTGGACTCCTACGTAGTAGACCGCAGTTCAAGTCTCGGACTTAGCAGCTTAAAACTCACACTAGGCATGTGTGCATGCATGCTCAAAATCCCAAGAGGACCGGGAGCACGTGCGTGCGTGCTCAAGATCCCGAGAGGAGAATGGAGGAGAAGGGATTGTGGTGTGGCCATCCCCCCGGGGGGTGATTTCTCACTTTTTGTCTCTCTGTCTCTCTCTGTCTTTCTGGCAAGCGCACCCACCCTATAGCAAAAAACCTCTACCCAAAAAAAAGAAATCCCAAGAAGAGACTGGAGGAGAAGGGCTTGCTGCATGACCACCTCTCCTGGGGAATGATTTCTCACTTTCTGGCTCTCTGTCTCTCAGGAGAGTGCATGTGCCCTATAGCAAGAAAATCCTCTCTTAAAAAAAATACTTGGGAGGGACCAGCATGTGGTGTGGTGGTTAAGGTGCTGGACACTCCCACACTCTCACTGTGTGTGTGTCTCTCTCTATCTCTGGTCAAATTAAAATAAATAAATGAATAAATAAAATTAAATAAATAAGTATTAGGAAAAATAAAATACTTGGGGTTGGCAGGTGGCGTGGTGGTTAAGAGTGCTGGACTCCCACATGGCCAACCATGGTTCGAGTCCCGGACCTGGCAGCTTGTTTCCCCGCACACACACTTTGTCCCTCTCTGGTTAAATTAAAATAAGTAAATAAATAAAGTTAAATAAAATAATTCTTTGAAAAAAAAATTAAAAAGACAAATGTGTATCTCAGTTCAGACTAGCCATATTTCAGATGCCCATGTTGCTACTGATAATTATGTTGAACTGTACAGGTCTAGACCCTTCCAAAGTATTTGTCTGGACCTTTCAGACTTCTTTTTTTTTAAGGTGTTTGCCATAAGGTGCATGCATAAGACAGAGAGAGAGAAAGTGAGAAATCACCCCCAAAAGGGGATGATCAAGCTACAATCCCTTCTCCTCCCTTCTCTCCTGGGAATTTTAGGTATGCCTGTCCACACACCTGGTGTGATTTTCAACCCACCAAATGTGAGACTTGAACCGTGGTTGGTGATTTGGGAATCTAGCATC
>NW_006203824.1:182105-186615 GCF_000334495.1 Tupaia belangeri chinensis | reverse complement strand
GCGTGCGTGCTCAAGATCCCGAGAGGAGAATGGAGGAGAAGGGATTGTGGTGTGGCCATCCCCCCGGGGGGTGATTTCTCACTTTTTGTCTCTCTGTCTCTCTCTGTCTTTCTGGCAAGCGCACCCACCCTATAGCAAAAAACCTCTACCAAAAAAAAAGAAATCCCAAGAAGAGACTGGAGGAGAAGGGCTTGCTGCATGACCACCTCTCCTGGGGAATGATTTCTCACTTTCTGGCTCTCTGTCTCTCAGGAGAGTGCATGTGCCCTATAGCAAGAAAATCCTCTCTTAAAAAAAATACTTGGGAGGGACCAGCATGTGGTGTGGTGGTTAAGGTGCTGGACACTCCCACACTCTCACTGTGTGTGTGTCTCTCTCTATCTCTGGTCAAATTAAAATAAATAAATGAATAAATAAAATTAAATAAATAATTATTTTAAAATAGGAAAAATAAAATACTTGGGGTTGGCAGGTGGCGTGGTGGTTAAGAGTGCTGGACTCCCACATGGCCAACCATGGTTCGAGTCCCGGACCTGGCAGCTTGTTTCCCCGCACACACACTTTGTCCCTCTCTGGTTAAATTAAAATAAGTAAATAAATAAAGTTAAATAAAATAATTCTTTGAAAAAAAAATTAAAAAGACAAATGTGTATCTCAGTTCAGACTAGCCATATTTCAGATGCCCATGTTGCTACTGATAATTATGTTGAACTGTACAGGTCTAGACCCTTCCAAAGTATTTGTCTGGACCTTTCAGACTTCTTTTTTTTTAAGGTGTTTGCCATAAGGTGCATGCATAAGACAGAGAGAGAGAAAGTGAGAAATCACCCCCAAAAGGGGATGATCAAGCTACAATCCCTTCTCCTCCCTTCTCTCCTGGGAATTTTAGGTATGCCTGTCCACACACCTGGTGTGATTTTCAACCCACCAAATGTGAGACTTGAACCGTGGTTGGTGATTTGGGAATCTAGCATCTTAACTACCAGGTCACTTGCTGTCCTCCCATCTCCAACAGTTTAATTACCTGTATAAAGATCATTTTGTGAAGTTAAACACAAATAAAAACACAAGTTCAATGAGTGCAGAGACATTTTTTTCACTGTGGCTGTCTCCAAGGCCTAGAATGATGCCTAGTTCTCACTATCTTTTTTTTAAGGTTTTTGAGACAAAAACAATGAGAAGGAAAATGAGAAATCACCCCCCAGGGGAATGTCCACGCTGCAATCCCTTCTCCTCCATTCTTCTCTGGGGATTTTGGGCACACACATACATGCACCTGAGTGTTTCAAACTTTGGGATCCAGGACTTGAACAGTGGTTGGCCATGTGGGAGTCCAATGTTGTAACCACTACAATGCCTCCTTGCCCCAGTTCTCACTGTTTAAATCTGGCTTGAGAACTATTATTATTATTATTTGAGAGAATTTTCTTAACGGGGTGTGTGTGCTTACCAGAGAGACAGACAGAAAGTGAGAAATCACCTCCCAGGGGGATGGCTACACTGCAATCCCTTCTCCATTCTCCTTTTCGGATTTTGGGCACGCCCACACATGTGCCTGGGGTGAGTTTTAAGCCACCAAGCCCAGGACTCGAACTGCAGTCAATTACATGAGAGTCCAGAGACATAACCATTACACCATTTGCTAGTCCCTGGGCTGAGTACTATTGAAGAATAATGAAGAATAAGTGAGAAAATGTTCTTCCCCCAGTAACTCTCCCAGTACAAATTTTCTACCAGGGAATCCTTTGAAAATTGCCTGGTAGTTGCTTTATCCATGTGGCTTTTTCATGATCAGAAGCAACTCTAGGGCAGACATAGCTTTTTGGCGTGGCCTTGGTGACAACATTTCCTGATGTGCTGTAGGCAACATGGCCAACAAAAAACAGGACTTCTCCATAAAGTCAGTCAGGGGGGAGGGAGGAGGCTGGGAGGACAGCAGATGGCAGGGTGGTTAGGGCCCTTGGTTTACACATGGTGGGCCATGGTTCAAGTCCCAAACCTGGCAGCCTAGAAGTCATGCCTGGTGTGTGTGTGTGCATGCCCAGAATTTCAGGAGAAGAATGGAAGAGAAGGGATTGTTGTGTGGCCATCACCCCTGGGGGGTTATTTCTCACATTTGCTTCCTCTGTCTTTCTCTCTGAGCACACATGCCCTATAGCAAAAACCTTAAAATTAACAAAAAAGTGGGGACCAGCAGGTGACGTGGTGGTTAAGTGCGTTGGACTCCCACATGATCAACTGGGATTCGAGTCCTGAACCTGGCAACTTACTTTCTTACTCCCCCCCTTCCCTACTATGTCCCTCCTCTGGTCAAATTAAAATTAAATATATAACGTTAAATAAAATCATTCTTTTAAAAAAATAATGTGAGCCACTGTAAAGTTGGGCACAAAGGCACATATCTGTAATCTCAGCTACTTAAAATGCTCAGGCAGAGGATTGAGAATTTGAGGCCAGGGGACCAGCAATTGGTGTAATGGCAATGTCACTGAATTCCCATGTAGTCGAGTGTGGTTCAAGTCCTGGATCCGGTAACTTTAACTCATGCCAAGGGCGTGTGCATGTGTGCCTAAGATCCCAAGAGGAGAATAGAGAAGAAGGGATTGTGGCGTGGCCATCCCCCCTGGGGAGTGATTTCTCGCTTTCTGTCTCTGTCTCTCTCTGTCTTTCTGGCAAGCGCATGCATCTTATAGCAAAAACCTCTCCAAAAAAAAAAAAGAGTTTGAGGCCAGCCTAGACAACATAAGAAACTCTTTCTCTTTTTTATAATAATCATTTTGACAAGGTATTCTTTTTAAATTTAATTTTATTTATTCATTCATATATTTTAATTTGACCAGAGAGACAGAGAGAGAGAGAGAGAGAGAAAGCGAGGAAGCAAGTCGCCAGGTCCAGGATTCAAACCATGGTCGGCCACGTGGGAGTGTCCAGCACCTTAACCACCATGCCACTTGCTGGTCTCAGGAGACTCTTCCTCTTAAAACAAAACAAAACAAAACAAAACAAAAACCCCGACAACATCTGCGAGTAGATGACTGAAGCCAATGGCTCCCAAAGGCTTGGGACTGAGACCCTGGAGGGCGGGAGGGTAACTAAAGTGACCACAGTGCAGGAATGGCAGCCCCAGTCCTGGGCTTGCCAGGTCCATGGCTCAGGGCATTGGTATCTGATGCCACTCCACCAGATCTGAGCAGGCTGAGAAGAAAGTCCATGGCTTGGTGTTGGCACAGGCTGGAGAGGCCCAGCACGCAGCAGTGGACTTCCCGGCTGCCGGCATGGCAAGCAAGGTTTCCTAGTCCTCCGGGCACACGAGGGCCCTTCTCGGGCTCCCAAGTTTCTGGTTTTTACTGTTTGCCCAGCACTGGCTGGTGAGAGGCAGTGCTTGTGCTAAGATTGCCTATTTACTTGTGTTTCTTCCTCAAAAGATAGTGCTAAGACCAGGGGAAAAGTCAGCTCTGCAAGGCTGGCACTCAAACTTTCTGATGGCCTACTCCATTTTCTCATCGAATCTAAAAGGGGATGCGTGGGGCTGGCAGGTGGAGTAGGGAGGGAAAATGAGAAATCACCTCCCAGGAGGGATAGCCACCCCTCAATACCCTCCCCATCCTCCTTTTGGGATTTTGGGCACACATGCGCATGTACCCAGTATGTTTTTCGAGCCACCGGGTCAGGGACTCTCACTGCACTGGGATCTAGTTGCCTTAACTACCACGCGAATTTATCTTTTTTTCCTTTATGATGTTATACTTTATGTGTCATATTTAAGAAATCTTTGCCCAGCTCCCAATTACTAATTTTTTCCAGTATGTTTTATTTGTTTATATTTGTTACTTTTGCTATAGGGCGTATGTGCTTGTGGGGGAGCAGAGGGAAGAAGAGGGGTGAGAGAGAGAGAGAGAGAAAGTGAAAAATCACCGCAGAGGGCATGGTAAAATTACAAAAAAAAAAAATTATAATTTTAGTGCTTACAGTCAGGCCTATGACTCATTTTGAGCTAATTTTGGTAAATGTTGTCTGGTGAGGGTCAAGGTTCATTTATCACAGCAAATATTTATTGAGAACGATTTATTACTTGAGTTATTTGATTTAATCCTGACAATGATTCTTTGAAGGAGTTATTATCACACTCATATTTTCCAGTTGAAGAAATAAAGGCTCAGAGAGGTTAAGTACTTTATTAAAGGCCTCTCACCAAGTTATGTAGATAGAAAAGATAGAAATTTGTAGGCCATTCTCTCTACTTCATTAGTGTCCGTTATCTTCCTGCTATTACATAGACAGCCAGCAGGTGGTGTGGCAGTTAAGGCACTGGATCTCGCATGGCCAACTCCATGGTTTGAGTCCCGGACCTGGCAACTTGAAAAACACCCAGAGTGTGTATGTGTGCATGTTCCAAATCCCAAGAGGATTGTGGAGAAGTGACTGTTGCATGTCCATGCCCTCTGGAGGGTGATTTCTCACTTTCCCTCTCTCTGTACCACAAGCACACAGGCCCTATGGCAAAAAAAAA
>NW_006203824.1:177245-179912 GCF_000334495.1 Tupaia belangeri chinensis | reverse complement strand
GGCGTGGCCATCCCCCCTGGGGAGTGATTTCTCGCTTTCTGTCTCTGTCTCTCTCTGTCTTTCTGGCAAGCGCATGCATCTTATAGCAAAAACCTCTCCAAAAAAAAAAAAGAGTTTGAGGCCAGCCTAGACAACATAAGAAACTCTTTCTCTTTTTTATAATAATCATTTTGACAAGGTATTCTTTTTAAATTTAATTTTATTTATTCATTCATATATTTTAATTTGACCAGAGAGACAGAGAGAGAGAGAGAGAGAGAAAGCGAGGAAGCAAGTCGCCAGGTCCAGGATTCAAACCATGGTCGGCCACGTGGGAGTGTCCAGCACCTTAACCACCATGCCACTTGCTGGTCTCAGGAGACTCTTCCTCTTAAAACAAAACAAAACAAAACAAAACAAAAAACCCGACAGCCTCTGCGAGTAGATGACTGAAGCCAATGGCTCCCAAAGGCTTGGGACTGAGACCCTGGAGGGCGGGAGGGGAACTAAAGTGACCACAGTGCAGGAATGGCAGCCCCAGTCCTGGGCTTGCCAGGTCCATGGCTCAGGGCATTGGTATCTGATGCCACTCCACCAGATCTGAGCAGGCTGAGAAGAAAGTCCATGGCTTGGTGTTGGCACAGGCTGGAGAGGCCCAGCACGCAGCAGTGGACTTCCCGGCTGCCGGCATGGCAAGCAAGGTTTCCTAGTCCTCCGGGCACACGAGGGCCCTTCTCGGGCTCCCAAGTTTCTGGTTTTTACTGTTTGCCCAGCACTGGCTGGTGAGAGGCAGTGCTTGTGCTAAGATTGCCTATTTACTTGTGTTTCTTCCTCAAAAGATAGTGCTAAGACCAGGGGAAAAGTCAGCTCTGCAAGGCTGGCACTCAAACTTTCTGATGGCCTACTCCATTTTCTCATCGAATCTAAAAGGGGATGCGTGGGGCTGGCAGGTGGAGTAGGGAGGGAAAATGAGAAATCACCTCCCAGGAGGGATAGCCACCCCTCAATACCCTCCCCATCCTCCTTTTGGGATTTTGGGCACACATGCGCATGTACCCAGTATGTTTTTCGAGCCACCGGGTCAGGGACTCTCACTGCACTGGGATCTAGTTGCCTTAACTACCACGCGAATTTATCTTTTTTTCCTTTATGATGTTATACTTTATGTGTCATATTTAAGAAATCTTTGCCCAGCTCCCAATTACTAATTTTTTCCAGTATGTTTTATTTGTTTATATTTGTTACTTTTGCTATAGGGCGTATGTGCTTGTGGGGGAGCAGAGGGAAGAAGAGGGGTGAGAGAGAGAGAGAGAGAAAGTGAAAAATCACCGCAGAGGGCATGGTAAAATTACAAAAAAAAAAAATTATAATTTTAGTTCTTACAGTCAGGCCTATGACTCATTTTGAGCTAATTTTGGTAAATGTTGTCTGGTGAGGGTCAAGGTTCATTTATCACAGCAAATATTTATTGAGAACGATTTATTACTTGAGTTATTTGATTTAATCCTGACAATGATTCTTTGAAGGAGTTATTATCACACTCATATTTTCCAGTTGAAGAAATAAAGGCTCAGAGAGGTTAAGTACTTTATTAAAGGCCTCTCACCAAGTTATGTAGATAGAAAAGATAGAAATTTGTAGGCCATTCTCTCTACTTCATTAGTGTCCGTTATCTTCCTGCTATTACATAGACAGCCAGCAGGTGGTGTGGCAGTTAAGGCACTGGATCTCGCATGGCCAACTCCATGGTTTGAGTCCCGGACCTGGCAACTTGAAAAACACCCAGAGTGTGTATGTGTGCATGTTCCAAATCCCAAGAGGATTGTGGAGAAGTGACTGTTGCATGTCCATGCCCTCTGGAGGGTGATTTCTCACTTTCCCTCTCTCTGTACCACAAGCACACAGGCCCTATGGCAAAAAAAAAATCTAAAAACAAAAAGTCAGTAAGTAGCATTGTGTGTCCATTAGAATGTTTTGGTTTGAAACGACAAAATCATCCAACACTTAACCCTAATGTCTGAAACAAGCAGAGGATGTATGGGGTTCCCTGACCTGGAGTAGGGCTGGTTTGTGTAGTTTAATGGAGGCTCGAGCAATGTCCCCAGTGCTGGGCAGGTCTCCATCTCTGCTCACCTTCACTCGCTGGCTTCCTTCTCAAGCTTCAGGCAAAGGCTGAATAATGGTAGCAGCTTTCTGAGGCAAGGTCCACGCAGAGGAGTATCTGCCTCATTCCCAGATCCCCAGCCTACAGCTGGCTTGATTTGCACTCTCGGCTTCCGGGTGGAATTTTCAGGAGGAAAGTAAGACAGACTCCTCTTTCTGTAAATGTACCCAGGCTGCTGCTTAGAGCCGGTGTATGACCGCCTGCATCAGAACCATCTGGGGACACCTGCTAACATTGCGGGATGGCTTCTGGGATGATATCCAGGTTCTCGGTGTTTCAAAGAATTGAATGAAATAGTCAGATAGCCAGAGGACAAGGTAGTTTATTAAATAAAAGCGAAAGTACATTCCTGAGAGGTAGGAGGCCTGAGTAGACAGCGAAAGAATGGCTCAAAGGCCTCGGCATTTACATTCTATGATATTTATAATTTTCTCTTTTTTAGAGAGAGAGATTTTTGTTGTAGGGTGTGTTTGCTCACCAGAGACAGAGAGAAATTGAGAGATAGAAAGTAAGACATCACCCCC
>NW_006203824.1:168141-177065 GCF_000334495.1 Tupaia belangeri chinensis | reverse complement strand
TCACCTCCAGGGGGGATGGCCATGCCACAATCCCTTCTCCTCCATTGGAGATCTCATGCATGCATGCACATGCACCCGGTGTGAGTTCAGGCCCATATACAGTCGACTACACAGGAATTCAGCGACATAGCCATTATGCCAACTGCTGGTCCCTTGGTTTTGTTTTTTCGTTTTATTTTTGTTTTTCTGCATGAGTTTTTTTTTTTTTTTTTGAATTATTTATTTAATTTTATTTTCTATTTTTATTTATATTTTTAATTTGACCAAACAGAAAGAGACAGAGAGAGAAAGGGAAACTGAGATAGCAAGCTACCAGGTCTGGGACTCAACCACAGTCAACTATGTGGGAATCCAGCACTTTAACTACCACACCACCTGCTGGGCCCCCAGCATGAGTCTTTTTTTTTTTTTAGAATAATTGTATTTAACTTTATTTATTTGTTTATTTTATTTTGACTAGAGAGAGACTGAGGGAGAAAGAGAGAGAAAAAGTGAGAAAACAAACCGCCAGGTCCAGTACTCGAACCATGGTTGGTCATGTGGGAGTCCAACACCCTTAACCACCACACCATCTGCTGGCTCCCTCCAGCATGAGTTTTTCATTTTTTTTTTAAGAGTTTTTAAACTTTATTTATTTATTTACTTACTTATTTTAATTTGACCAGTAACAGACAGAGAGAGAGAGAAAGCAAGCTACCAGGTCCAGGACTCGAACCATGGTTAGCTATGTGAGAATCCAGCGCCCTTAGCCACCACACCACCTGCTGGCTCCCCCCTCTTCCCCAGCTCGAGTTTTAAGCCTCTGGGTCTGGGACTTGAACGGCTGTTGACTATATGGGAGTCTAGTAACACAACCATTATGCCATCTGCTGGTCCTGATGTTTATAATTTTTTTTTTTTTTTGAGAGGTTTTTGCCATACGGTGCGTGCACTTGCCAGAAAGACAAGAGACAGAGAGACAGAAAGCGAGAAATCACCCCCCAGGGGGGATGACCACACCGCAATCCCTTCTCCTCCATTTTCCTCTCGGGATCTTGGGCATGCATGCACACGCGCCCGGCATGAGTTTAAGCCACTGGGTCCGGGACTCAAACCATGGTCGACTACATGGGAGTCCAGCGACACAGCCATTACACTAATTGCTGGTCCTGAGGTTTATAACTTTTAATCTAGGTCATGTTGGTTGATCATTGGTTGGGCCCACTGACTGTTATCTCATTGGCTGTGTCAAATGTGGCATAATCAGCTAGACATCCCCCACTAATACGCCTGCATTACCTTGGGGAGAGAATTTTCTGCCCTGATCTTCTTTCTTTCTTTCTTTCTTTCTTTCTTTCTTTCTTTCTTTCTTTCTTTCTTTCTTTCTTTCTTTCTTTAATAGTTTCTTTACATTTTTTTTAGAATTATTTACTTATTCATTCATTCATTTATTTTAATTTGACCAGAGAGAGAAAGAGAGGAAAGTGAGAAAGCAAGCCACCAGGTTCAGGACTAGAACCACAGTTGGCCTTGTGGGAGTGTCCAGTGCCTTAACCACCATGCAACCTGCTGGTCCCCTAGACTTTTAAAAAAAATTATTTATTATTTTCCAGTTTGATCAGAGAGAGACAGAGAGAGAGAGGGAAAGTGAGAAAGCCAGCCCCTAGATCCGAGACCTGAACCACAGTTGGCCATGTGGGAGTCCAACACCTTTAACCACCACACCACCCACGGTTTTCTATCCAGCCACATGGGCTGAAGTTCCAGCCCCCTTAACTGCTGCCATTTGTTAGCTTTTTCTTGTCTTGTTAACATGCAGCTCGTGGACTGGAGCTGGACTCCCACATGGTCAGCCAGGGTTTGAGTCCTGGACCTGACGACTTGTGTTTTCACTTTTCCTCTCTGTCTCTCTGGTCACATTAAAAATAATAAAGGGACCAGCAGATGGCATAGTGGTAACGTCGCTGGACTCTCACAAAGTAGACAACCAGGTGTGTGTGTGTGCGTGCCCAAAATCCGGAGAGGAGAATGGAGGAGAAAGGATTGCAGAGTGGTCATCTCCTCTGGGGGATGATTTCTTGCTTTCTGTCTCTCTGTCTCTCTGGCAAGTGCAAGCACCCTATAGCAAAAAGCTCTCTAAAATTAATTAATTAATTAAAATTTTTTTAAAAAATGCAGCTTTCTGGACCTAAGCCCTTCTTTCTATAGTTGAGACCCCCAAAAGGGGAGTGATTTTGTCAAAGAGCAGGGCTAATCTCAGGATAGGAATTCAAGTCTTCCGAACCTCAATCTCAAGGAGGAAAGGGAGGAAAGGAGAGAGAATGAGAAGCAGGAAGCAAATGCCCAGGGTTTTATTTTCTCTATCTTTTTTTAAAAGAATTATTTTATTTAACTTTATTTATTTATTTCATTTAATTTGACCAGAAAGGGATAAAGCAAGAGAGGGAAAGTGAGAAAGCAAGTCACCAGGTCCGGGACTTGAATCAGGGTCAGCCGTGTGGGAGTCCTGTGCCCTTAACCACCATGCCATCTACGGGCCCCAAGTTTTTGTTTTTAAGTTGATTTGTTCATTGATTTATTTAATGTGTGTGTGTGTGGGGGGTGGGGAGGCGAGCACCCTTAACAAGGTCTCATGCTCCGACCCCCCAACCTTCTCAGCCATTCACATGTGTGCCCTGTGTATAAGCCCACCCGGAACCAGACCCCCATCTTCAATATGTCTTCCGGCTTGGCAGAGCGACTGCTGCACTGCCACAACTGGTCGTGCTGGCCATGTGTCCAGCTTCGACTCCTCTGATTCCCATGTATTTTTCCGTTGGCTCCAAATATTAAGAGAAAAACTGAGTACAAACCTGGCAGAAACCTTTGGAGGGAGGTGGTTTCCTGCTCAAGATAGCCGGCGTCTCAGGTCTCCCAGCCTTCAGCACGGGCATCCTCTGTTACAGCAGGAGGCGTGGACCAGGGAAGGAGCTTGTGGGACCTGAGCTCTAGCATGGTGTTGACGTAGGAGAGATCCAGGAGAGCGACACTAGTCCTTGTCACCACTCATGAACTAGGCATGCAGAGGAATAGTAAAGCTGAGTTTATTGGGAAGAAGGAAAGCAAGCTCACATCAAGCAGGGAGAGGTCCTGAAAAGTGGGTTCCTGCTAAGGGGCTGGGTATTCATTTCTGGCTTCGCATCCTAGTTAGAAGGAGAAACAGGCCTGCTTTTTTGTTTTGTTTTGTTTTCCTTTTTCTTTTCTCCTTTTTAAAAGATGTTTTATGGTTTGTTTCGGTGCATGAAAAATAAGCCTAATGGGGACCAGCAGTTAGCGTCATGGGTATGTCACTGGACTCCCATGTAGTCGACCACGGTTCGAGTCTCGGACTTAAACTTGACTTAAACTCAAGCTGAGTGTGCGTGCGTGCCCGAGATCCCGAGAGGAGAATGGAGGAGGAGGGATTGTGATGTGGCCATCCCCCCTGGGGGATGATTTCTCGCTTTCTATCTCTGTCTTTCTGGCAAGCGCACGTAGCAAAAACCTCTACAAAATAAATAAATAAATAAAAGCCTAAGGTATATGGGCCCTAATGCTTTTGGATGCTGATTTATTTCATCCTTTTTCTGTCTAGTTTTGTTAGTGGATTTTGGCCCATAAAGTTCCCGGTTTCAGTCTTGGCTCCTCCAAGCCTAAGGTTCATGCTCCACTGACATTATCACCATCCCCTTTGATGAGGTTAATTATGTCTGTCCATTAAGGGTTTTTTGTCTGAGCAATATAGGAATGTTAGATAGCCAGCATTTTTGCTTTTACCAGATACTGCCAGCCCTGAAATCAAGATGTTTCATTCCGATAGAAGCCACTCTGTCATCGTTCAGTCTCCCCTGCAGCCCCCCCACTTCCCTGAAGTGCAGCCATCCGGGGTATAGGTCAGAGTTACTGTAGACAATGGACAGGCCACGGTGTTTCCATTCTCGGGGCCAGAAACCCTGCCTGGGTGTCAGAGTCGCCTCCTCTGGGCACAGAGAGAGTAGGCAGGTAAACTGGGCAGAGCCAGACATGGTACGGAGGAAGCCAGAGGGAGCCAGGATGTCAGCTAAAGAGGAGCTGCTCCCTACTCCTCACCCCTGCAGACCAGAGCTGTCTCCTCCACCCCCTCACCTGAGATGAGTAAGTTTCTCCTGGGTGACTGGAAGAGGCATGTTTTGTTCAGTCACCCTGGTTTGTCCTGCTTTTCTGTCCCTGAGGGCTGTGACTTGGCCTCTAATACAAAAAAGGATGGATTCGCAGCAGGGGAGTGGCTAGATGAGGCCTGTTTTTATTGGAAATAGAGCTGGGATAGGTGGGGAGTGGGGAGGAGTCTGCAGCAGTTCCGGAGAGGGAAAATGAGTGGAATGAGTGGAGGGGAGGGTCCTGGGCTATGTCAGAGATGGCCCCAGGGCTGACCTGGGAGGCGGGAAGGGAAGACAGACAGAAGGCTACCCGGGGGCCACCTGAGAAGGGGGCCGGTGAGGTTAGAGGGGAAGAGGAAGAACACGTTGGAGGTTGCCCGTGACATGGACCAAGAAGAGAAGAAAATATTTGTTGGTCATGGAGATGGAATGGCCGCATGAGCACACAGGGGCTGTGAATGCTGCCAGGCTGGTCACAGCAGGTTAAACCACCTCTGGGCGTGTCCTGTTTCTGGCTTCTGCAATGAGCAAGCTGGCTCCTTGAAGACAATGAACACAAAACTACTTTTGCTCCGGACTTACCAGCTTGGTTTAGCTTTTTCCATATCTCCCCTCCTGCCCCTCTGGCTCAGGGTTGGGTGGGCTGGACAGTGGGCTACTGGCCTGGTGGCTAGCCAGACAGACGGCTGAGTAGCAGATAAACTGAAGGTGGGTAGAGCTGTAGCTGGCCCTAGCTGAGCCTGATCCTCATCCTGACTCCTGGAGTGTGTTTGCTGCTGGTTGGACAACAGACAGTGGTCACCCAGGTCTTAGTGTTCTAGACCTTTCTCCTTCAGTCCATATTTCTTCCAATAGTTCTTGCCCTGTCACTCCTAGAGGTTGTTTTTTTCTTTTTTTTAAGTCTTCATCATAGGGTGTGTAAGTGCCTGGGTGAGGGGTGAGAGGGAAAATGAGAAATCGCCCCCTGTGGGGGATGGCCATGCCACTGTCCCTTCTCCTTCATTCTCCTCCTGGGGCTTTGGGCACACAGGCACACAAGCCTACAGTGATTTTCAAGCAGCTGGGTCCAGAACTCAGACAGTGGTTGGTCAGGTGGGAGTCCAGCACCTTAGCCACTATGGCACCTGCTGGTCCATCTCCCAGAGGTTTTTTTAAAATATATATATTTTTTGGAGAGATTTTTGCTATAGGGTGTGTGTGCTTGCCAGAGAGACAGAAAGCAAGAAATCACACCCCACCCCACCCCCCCATAGGGAGATGGCCAAGCCACAATCCCTTCTCCTCCATTCTCCTCTCAGGGTTTTGGGCATGCACAAACATGCTCCCGGAGTAAGTTTCAGGCCGCCAGGTCCAGGACTCGAACCATGGCTCACCATGTGGGAGTCTAGCGCTTTAACCACTATGCCACTTGCTGGGCCCCCAGAGTTTGAAATTTTTTTTTAAAAGAATTATTTAATTTTACTTGTTATCATTAATTTTCTAATTTGACCAGAGAGTGAGAGAGAAAGTGAGAAAGCAAGCCACCAGATCTCGGACTCAAACTGTAGCTGAACGTGAGAGTTCAGTGCCCCACCTACCACGCCACCTAAACACCAGGCCACCTAACCACCATGCTACTTGCCAACCCCCAGAGGTTTTTGTTTTTTTTAATAATTTATATTTTAGAATTATTTTATTTAATTTCATTTGTTATTAAGATTTTAATATTTGACCAGAGAGAGACAGAGACAAAGTGAGAAAGAAAGCTGCCAGGAAGGGGACTCAAACTGTAGTCAGTCATGTAGGAGTCCAGCACCTCAACTACCACACACCCTGCTGGCTCCAGCCCCCAGAGATTTTTTTTTTTTTTGAATTTAAAGAATTATTCATTTAATTTTAAAGTTAATTTATTTATATTTGACCAGAGAGAGAGACAGAAAGTGAGAAAGCAAGCCACCAAGTTCGGGACTCAACTGTAGTCAGCCATATGAAAGTGTCCAGTGCCTTAACCACTCCACCTGCTGGCATGCCCCCCAAGTTCTTAATCCTAAATAAAGATTTCTCCCAGGTGGCAGCAAGAACATCCATTCTAAGCACTTTAATCTCTTTTGTTAGTTGCCAGGTAAAATGGAAGACACTTGGTTAAATTTGATTTTAACGAAACAAGTAATTCTTTACTTCATGTTCCAAATATTGCCTGATGAATACTTTCATTAAAAAGAATTAGCTGGGGACCAGCAGATGGCATAATGGTTACATCACTGGAGTCCCATGTGGTCAACTGTGGTTCGAGTCCCGGACCACGCCAGGTGCCTGTGCCTTGGTGCCCAAGATCCAGAGAGGAGAATGGAGGAGAAGGTATTGTGATGTGGCCATCCCCCCTGGAGGGTGATTTCTCACTTGTTGTCTTACTGTCTCTGTCTCTCCAGTGAGTATGTGCCCTATAGCAAAAACATCTCTTAATTTTTTTTTTTTTTAATAATTAGCAGATTATTTGAAATTCAGATTTAACCATGGCAGGCTGCAGACAGCCAGGGTGGCTGGATACACTCCCTTGCCTGCTCCTGGACAGCACCAGCCTAACTGCCACCCTTTAAAAAAATTATTTCCTTTATTTTATTTATCATTATAGTTATTTTCAATTTGACTAGAGTGACAGAGAGAGCGAGCAAGAGAAAGCAAGGAACCAGGTCCAGGACTCTAATCGTGGTCAGCCATGTGGGAGTCCAGCGCCCCTAACCACCATGCCACCTGCCAGCCCCCCAACTGCCACCCTTAAGGGCATGGGGACTTTACCTCCATTGGCTCCCCACATGGTGACCACACTCACCAGGGAGACTGCTGAGGCTCAGAGAAGCAAAGTAACTCGCGCAGGGGCAAACGTTAACCAAGACGCACGGGGAGAATCCAGCCTTTGCCAGTCTGGGTCCCAAGTTCAAGCCCTTTGCACACCCCAGGCAGCTTGGCAAACCACCCGCCCTGGACAGGAGGCCTCAGTGTCCCGCGTGCACCTAGCAATTCACACAGGAGAGAGCGGCAGCCCCCAGGCGCAGAACAGACAGGATTCGGTGCTGGAATATTCGGACTGAGTGATTTTGAAAACAAGCGCCTCTTCGTAGCAACAACGCCAGCCCGGCATTTGCACAGCTCTCCACCGCTAACAAAGAGCGTCCCGGCAGCTCATTAGAATGACAAAGAAAACAGATGGGGGCGAGGACGGCCTGTGGGACCCCTCTGCGGGCCTGGTGACATTTCCTGGGCGTGGTGCGAGGGTGGGTACAACCGCCGGCCCACAACCAGAAGCTTCTAGGTTGGAGACCCAGACCCCGGATCCGAGCACCGATCCGGACAGCGCAGAGCCCCTGTGGGCGGCTGGGGCCAGCTCCCCGTGTAATCCCCGGCGGGTGTGAACGTGTCAACAGTTTACGGTTCCTGGCACTTCCGGCTGGAAGGCGTTTCAGACGGTGGTCAGCCGTCTGCACTCCCAGCGAGCGTCGGAGAGGCGGAGGATCCGAACGCTGGGAGGAAACCGAAAGCCCAGCCCGCCGGCGGTCAGGGCCAGCTGGCGGAGAGAGCCTGGGACACCTGGCCGGCGGGGGCGGGGAGACGTGGGGGCGGGTGTGAACAACAGGCGACTTATGGAAATCAAGCCCTTCTTGATTTCGGGTCCTCCACCTCAGGGTCTGATAAGCGGTTGGCAGAAGCTGCTAAACACTTGGGTTTGGAGTTTTTCTTCCCCTTTTTACGTGTCATGTGGGGCAGGGGACACAGAGCAGACTGAGGCCATCCACGCTTAAAAGGCCAGAGAGCTATTAAAGGAACATAAGAGAATCTTTCAGAAAAAGTCCTTTTTTAAGGGATGGGGGCAGGGGACAGCAGTTGGAGTGGTGACTTAGAAGCGGGACTCCCACAAGCCCCGCGGTGGTTTGCACCGCCTAGGGGACTTGAAAATCATGCCTGGCTCTTGTGCGTCTGGCCCAAAATCCAGAGAGGAGATTGGAAGAGAGGGGACTGCAGTCTGGCCATCCGGCTGGGAGCTGATTTCTCACTTCCCCACCCTCTGTCTCTTTCTGTCTCACTACCACAAGGGCAAGTGACATACTGCAAAAACCTAGACAGGGGAAGGGATCAGGCCAATGGATGGTGATTAAGGCGGCTGGATCTCACATGGCCAACTCCGTGCTTCCGGACCTGGACCAGGGCTTGGAAGACACACAGGGCATGTAGGAGAAGGGATTGCAGTGTGGCCCTCACCCTGATTTCTCGGATAGACTTTCTATGGCTCTCTCTGTCTGGCAAGTGCATGCGCCCTGTAGCAAAAAAATGAAAAACGTGAAAGATGATTGGAAAGAAAAGAGGAAAAGGAAAAAAGAAAATAATAAAAGAGACAAGAGTTACTGAATATTGATACTCCCTCCCCTCCTGGTTTCTTTATTGATAACTTAAGGGTTTCCCTTGCTCAACTTCCTCCTATATGAGGTTTTTATCATTAAAAAAAGGTGGGTGTGTCAAATTAAAATAAGTGAGTGGATAAATAAAATAAATAATTCTTTTTTTTTTTTTAAAGAGGTTTTAGCTATAGGGCGTGTGTGCTCACCAGACAGACAGAGAGAGACAGAGAGATAGAAAGGGAGAAATCGCCCCCCTAGAGGGGATGGCCACGCCGCAATCCCTTCTCCTCCATTCTCCTCTTGGGATCTTGGGCACACACGCACACGTGCCCGGAGTCAGTTTAAGCCACCAGGTCTGGGACTCGAACCACAATTGACTACGTTGGAGTTCAGCGATGTAGCCATTATGCTAACTTCTGGG
>NW_006203824.1:166317-167593 GCF_000334495.1 Tupaia belangeri chinensis | reverse complement strand
CTGTCCATTTCTGGTCAAATTAAAAATAAATTAATAAATAAAATAATTATTTTAAAAAGGGGCCGGGCCAGTAGGTGGTGTAATGGTTAAGTTGTTGGACTCCCATATGGCTAACTGCTGTTTGAGCCCTCAACCTGGTGGTTTGCATTCTCACTTTTTCTCTTTCTCTCTCTCTCTCTGGTGAACACATGCCTTATAGCAAAATTTTAAAAAGTAATAGTAATAGGTAAAGTTGAATCCTTTTTTTTTTCCCGAGAGAGAGAGAGAGAGAGAGAGAGAGAGAAAGTGAGAAATCATGCCCCACTCATTCCACCCCAGGCATGATGGTCACACCACAATCCCTTCTCCTCCATTCTCCTCTTTAGATATTTGGGCATGCACACACACATGCCTGGCATGAGTTTTAAGATGCTGGGTCTGGAACTCAAATCGTGGTCAACTATGTGGGAGTCCAGTGATGTAACCATTATGCCATCTGCTGGTCCCATAAAGTTGATAATTAAAAAAATAATAATAATGAGGGATCAGCAGGTGGCATGATGGTTAAGGCACTGGACACTCGCACATGGCCAACCTCTGTACGAGTCCCGGATCTAGTGGCTTACTTTTTCACTTTCCCTTTCTCTCTCTCTCTCTCTGGTCGAATTGAAATAAATGGATAAATAAGTAAAATTAAATAAATAATTATTTTAAAAAAAGTGATAAATCTAATTAAATATATAATTATTTTTTAAAAAGATATGTAGATATGACCACAAGTTAAAACTTTTTATTTTTGGAGCCAGCAGGTGGCATGGCATCTAAGGTGCTGAACTCTCACATGACCAAGCGTGGTTCAAGTCCTGAACCTGTTGGCTTGTTTCTCTCTTTCCTTCTCTCATTCTCTCTCTCTGATCAAATTGAATAATAATAATAAATAAAGTTAAATAAGTAATTATTTTTAAAATTTTCATTTTAAATTTACTGTAAAGACAGACAAAGTAGGGGGGAAATCACATTCTAAATCTTTTTAAAATTATGGTAAAGGGATTTTAGGTGGCGTGGTGGTTGAGGGTCTGGACTCCCACATGACGAACTGGAGTTCAAGTCTGAACCTGGTGGCTTGCTTTCTCACTCTCCCTTTCTCTCTGTCTCTCCTTGGTCAGCATGGGGGCTGGCAGTTGGTGTGGTGGTTAATGGCGTTGGACTCCCATGTGGTTGACTGTAGTTGAAGTCCTGAACCTAGCGGCTTGCTTTCTCACTTTCTCTCTCTCTCTGTCCCTCTCTGGTCAAATGA
>NW_006203824.1:145276-165245 GCF_000334495.1 Tupaia belangeri chinensis | reverse complement strand
GACTGGGTTATGTTTGCCACTCCTTTATTCAATACTGTAAATGAAAATTTATCAAGTCTTATGGATATAATATGACTCATTTCTGTAAAGAAAGCCATACTTGGGGAGCAATTGCTAACTACTGATCAACAATGATCGTCCATTTTGCTTTTATAGATGTATAGATATGAATATTCATTGTCTTTTAGTAAGATTTATTTTTAAGGATTTGAAAAATATTTTTTCTACTTTTTAATCAATAATGACTTCTTATATAGGAACAATACCCATTTGTGGGACCAGCAGATGGTGTAGGAGTTATGTTGCTGGACTCCTACATGGCCTACTGTGCATTGAGTCCTGAACCCACCTGTTTGAAAATTACACTGGATGGGGCCGGCAAGTGGTGTGGTAGTTAAGGGCGCTGGACTCCCGCATGGCCAACTTTGGTTCATGTCCCGGACCTGGTGGCTTGCTTTCTCACTTTCTTTCTCTCTCTGTCTCTCTCTTCCTCGCTCTCACTTTCTCCCTCTCCAGTCAAATTAAAATAAGTAAATAAGTAAAGCGATAAAGTAATTAAAAAGAAAGAAGAAGAAAGAAGGAAAACTGTGCAGGGCATGTGTGCCTGTGAGCCCAAGAGCACAGGAGGAGAATGGAAGAGAAGAGATTGAAGCATGGCCATCCCCCTGGAAGGGGACTTCTCACTTTCCCTCTCACTGTCTGTCTCTCTCTTTATCCAAGGAGCGCATGCACCCAATGGCAAAAACCTCTAAAAAAAAATACCATTTTTGGGGCTAGCAACTGTGCAAGTGGTTAAGGTTATGGTTGGCTGTGGTTTGAGTCCCGGACTCAGTGGCTTAAAAATCATACCAGGTGCGTGTGTGTGCCCAAGGTCCCAGGAGGAGAATGGAGGACAAGAGGTTGCGGAGTGGCCATGCCCTTGGGAGGTGATTTCTCTTTCTCTCTTTGTTGGTCTCTATCTCCAGCAAGCGCACATACCCTATGGCAAAAACCTAAAAACAAAAAACCCCAAAGTAATCAGGAATGCTGATTATTGAATGCCAAGGAATTACAGCAGGCAAAAAAGGTTTGTTTCAAGGCTAGAAGGTGTCGCAGTGGTTAAGGTGCTAGACTCCTACATGGTTGACCACGGTTTGATTCCTGGAGCTGGTGACTTGCTTTCTCACTTTCTCTCTCTCTGGTGAGTGCGCATGCCCTATAGCAAATTAAAAAATAATAATAATACATACAATTAAATAATAATTCTTTTTTAATATCTATTTTAATTTGGAATCACAAGCTCTGCATATTTGTTCTCTAATTTGCCAAACTCTTTTTTTTTTTTTTGAGAGATTTTCGCTGTAGAGCACGTGCGCTCGCCAGACAGACAGAGAGAGACAGAGACAGAAAGCGAGAAATCACCCCCCAGGGGGGATGACCACGCCGTAATCCCTTCTCCTCCATTCTCCTCTCGGGATCTTGGGCATGCATGCACACACGCCAGGCGTGAGTTTTAAGCCACTGGGTCTGGGACACGAACCGCGGTCAACTACGTGGGAGTCCAGCGACATAGCCATTACTCTAACTGCTGGTTCCCCCAAACTCTTTTTTTAAAGAATTATTTTATTTAACTGCATTTATTATTACTATTTTTCAGTTTGATCAGACAGAGAGAGACAGGAGAGAGGGAAAGTGAGAAAGCAAGCCACCAGGTCCAGGACTCGAGCTGCCGTCGGCCATGTGGGAGTCTAGCGCCCTTAACCACCACGCCACCTGCTGGCCCAATAATAATTCTTTAACTAATAAAAGGTTTTTGGACCAGCAGATGGTATAGTGGTTATGTCACTATACTCCCACATGGCCGACTGCAGTTCAAGTCCTGGATCTGGGGACTTGACATTTACTCCAGGTTCATGTGCATGCGTGCCCAAAATCCTGAGAGGAGACTGGAGGAGAAAGGATTGCAGCTTGGCCATCCCCTCTGGGGAGTGATTTCTCACTTTCTGTCTCTCTGTCTCTCTCTGTTTCCCCAGTGAATATACATGCCCTACAGCAAAATTCTCTCTCACTCTCTTTTAAAAATTATTTTATTTAACTTATTATTTATTTATTTAAATTGGACCAGAAAGGGACAGGGTAAAGGGAAAAGAAAGCAAGCCACCAGGTCTGGGACTAGAACTGCAGTCAACCACATGGGAGTCCAATGCCCTTAACTACCACACCACATGGTAGCCTCAAAAACCTCTCTTAAAAAATAAATAAGTAGGGGGGCCGGCATGTGGCATGGTGGTTAAGGTGCTGGACTCCCACATGGCTGACCGTAGCTGGAGTTCCTGACCTGGCACAGCTTGGTTTCTCACTTTCTCTCTCTCTGTCCCTCGCCGGTCAAATTGAAATAAATAAATAAACAAACTTAAATTAAAAAGAATTCTTTAAAAATAAATAAATAAGTAGGGCTGGCAGGTGGCATGGTGGTTAAAGGCACTGAACTCTTACATGGTTGACCGTGGTTTGAGTCCCGGACCTGGTGGCTTGCTTTCTCACTTTCCCTCTATCTTTCTTACTCCTGGTCAGATTTAAATAAATAAGTTTATTAACTAATTAAGTTAAATGAAATAATCTTTTTTGAAAAGTTTAAAAGTTTATTTTTAAAATAATTATTTAGGGGCCAGCAGGTGGCATGGTGGTTACAGTGCTAGACTTCCATATGGCTGACCACTGTTCAAGTCCTGGGCCTGGCAACATGCTTTCAAACTATCTCTCTCTCCATCTCTAGCTCTCTGTGTCTCTTTCTCATCAAATTAAAAAATAATAGTAACAAATTAAATTAAATAAACAATTCTTTTTACAATTATTTTATTTTATTTGTATTCATTATTTAAAAAAGATGGTTATTTTATTTAACTTTATTTATTATTATTTTTCCAGTTTGATCAGAGAGAGACAGAGATAGAGAGGGAAAGTGAGAAAGCAAGCCACCAGGTCCAGGACTTGAACCATGGTCGGTCATGTGGGAGTCTGTACTTTTAACCACCACGCTACCTGCCGGTCCCATTATTTATTTTTTAATTTGACCAGAAAGAGACAGATAGAGAGAGTACAGGAAAGTGAGAAATAAAGCCACCAGGTCCGGTACTTAAACCATGATCAGCTATGTGGGAGTCCAACGCCTTAACCACCATGCCTACTGGTCTCAATAATTCTTTTTATTTTTCAACTTTTTTATATGTTTGAAAACTTTCACAATGAAAAGTTAGGGAAAAAGTCCAACTACAAAAATCCCAATTTTGGGCCAGCCAATGATGTGATGGTTAAAGGGGCTGGGTCCCACATAGCTGATAGCACAGTTCAATTCCTGGACCGATAGCTTGAAAACACACCAGGCATGTGTGCACGTGTGCCCAAAATCCTGAGCGAAGAATGGAGAGAGACAGAGATAGAGAGGGAAAGTGAGAAAGCAAGCCACCAGGTCCAGGACTTGAACCATGGTCGGTCATGTGGGAGTCTGTACTTTTAACCACCACGCTACCTGCCGGTCCCATTATTTATTTTTTAATTTGACCAGAAAGAGACAGATAGAGAGAGTACAGGAAAGTGAGAAATAAAGCCACCAGGTCCGGTACTTAAACCATGATCAGCTATGTGGGAGTCCAACGCCTTAACCACCATGCCTACTGGTCTCAATAATTCTTTTTATTTTTCAACTTTTTTATATGTTTGAAAACTTTCACAATGAAAAGTTAGGGAAAAAGTCCAACTACAAAAATCCCAATTTTGGGCCAGCCAATGATGTGATGGTTAAAGGGGCTGGGTCCCACATAGCTGATAGCACAGTTCAATTCCTGGACCGATAGCTTGAAAACACACCAGGCATGTGTGCACGTGTGCCCAAAATCCTGAGCGAAGAATGGAAGAGAAGGGTTTGTGGTGTGGCCATCCTCTCTGAGGGTGCTGTCTCACTTTCTCTCACTCTCCAGCGAGTACATGCGCCCTCTGGCAGACTCATAAATAAATAAAATAAAATAAAATCCCAGCCTTACTCCAGGGGTGGGAGATCCTCCCTGTGTTAAGCAGTTTCTGGAGTGAACTCAAGGGAGCGCTGCTCCTAGCCGTTCCTCCTCACCTTCTCCAGGAAGACAGAGCCACTAGGGGCTTCCAGATCTCCTGGTGGGGGGAGGGAGGGCTTGGCAGTTCCCTACTCCATGGGGCTGTCAGGGCAGGGGCAGCTCCCAGACCCCTCTCTGTGGTCCATACAGTGACCTCTTACGGTGACGAAGCCCGCTGAGTATGCATGCCCTTTTAGCACACGTGTTTGCACGTACATATAGACACCAGTGTGTGCACGCACTATGGGCATATATGAACACTCAGGTCCACATATGTGTCGAGTTGCCAACAGATCCTCTGGGACAACTTGGGCCAGCCCAGTGGTGTGTGTAGTGAGCCAGACAGGGAGACTGACAGATAAAAGGGGCGAAGAGAGGAGGGCGTCCTGGGAGCAAGGTGGGTGGGGGTGCTGGGCTGCGCTTGGGGATCCCGGGAGGCACAGTGGCCTGAATTCTCTTTCTGGGAACTCAGTATCTTTTTGGCCAATAGAATCAAGCCTCTTCCCAAGGCTCTGAGTTTGGAGCCAAGAAAATGCTGTTTATTAATTAATTAATTAATTAATTAATTTTTGAGTGATGGGGTAGTGGGGGAGATGACCAGCCGAGAGTGATGTTGATACATGTCCATTCATCAGATTAGACCACACCGTGGCCTCCCGCAGCCTCCAAGCGTGCAGACGGCAGGCGGAGGGCCTGTCCACCTGGCCTGGGCAGCCCCTTCCCAGCCTCTGCTCTGCCGGGTGTGCTCTGTGCCCTCGGCTTTGCCTGTCCTGCTGCCATCGTCCTCATCCCCCTTCCTCCCATGAGCTTCCTTCCTTGACCACGATTCCCGCTCACCGGGGCGCTGCGTTGTGTCCATAACCTTCACCTGGCCTGGCCCAGCCCTGAGAGCTGGTTTCTTTTTCTTTTTTTAAATAAATTTTTTTAAAGAAAAGAAGTATTTATTTACTTACATTTCTTATTATTATTACTTTTTTTTTTTTTTTTTAGTTTGACCAGAGAGAAACAGAGAAAGAGAAAGGGAAAGGGAGAAAGCAAACCTCCAGGTCCAGGACTCAAACCACGGTCGGCCATGTGGAAATCCAGCACCTTTAACCACCACACCACCTGCCGGCCCCTAAAATAATTATTTAATTTATTGTCATTATTTTATTTTATTTTTTAAAGTTGACCAGAGAGAGAGGGAAAGTGAGAAAGCAAGCTGCGAGGTTTGGGACTCAAACTGTGGTCAGGCATATGGGAGTCGAGCTGCCTTAAGCACCCCACCACCTGCCTGCCCCTGGTTTCTAGGTTTGTCTCAGACCATCTGTGAGACTAGATTGGAGGAAGTGTTCTTGTTCAGGGGGCAGAGGTAGAGAAGAGATTCAGAGAATCTGAAGCAGAGAGAAGCCACTTATAATTTATAGCCTAGGACACTACCCCGGTCATAATGAGCATGTGGTGCTTGTTTAAAGCATTACATTTTACAAGTCAGCACTTACTGGAGCCAGCAGGTGGTGTAGTGGTTAAGGCGCTGGACTCCCACACGGCTGACCTGGGTTCAAGTCTTAGACCCAGAGGCTTGAAAAGCACACTGGGCGCATGTGCATGCATGCCCACCCAAAATCCCAGAAGGAGAATGGAGGAGAACAGATTGTGGTGTAGCCATCTCCTCCTGGGGAGAGATTCTTACTTTCTGTCTCTCTGTCTCTCTCTGCCTCTCTAGTAAGTGCATGTGCCCTATAGCAAAAATCTCTTTCTACAACAAAAACACATGTTCTGATTCAACCTCAAAAACACCCCCAAAAGCTCAGCGTGGGTTGTCTCCAGCAACTCAGTGAGCCTGTGTTCCCTTTCAGCCTCAGTTTCCCCATCTGATACCCTCAGTATCCCCTCCCCATCGAATATATGGCTATACATCCATATCCTTTCTTGAAAGGCAGAGACTGCCAACCTCATCTGGAGGAGAAGGAGGAAGAGGAAGAGAAGAGGCAGGAAGTGTAGGCATGGCCTCCAAAATCCATTCCCACCCTCTGATAGATGAGATGCCTCAAGGAGGGAGTAAACAGGATGGTGAGTGGAATTGGCTCCTCCCAGCTTTCCAAAGCTGACTGGGTTTAAATAAATAAATAAAGATGAAGAAAGTAATTATTAACCAAAAAAAGTGTGTGTGTGTGTGGGGGGGGTGGGGCGGCAGGCAACATGGTGGTTGAATGCGCTGACTCCCACATGGCTAACTGCAGTTTGAGTCCTGGACCTGGTGGCTTGCTTTCTCACTTTCCCTCTCTCTCTCTCCCTCTCACTCTGTCCTTCTCTGGTCAAATTAAAATAAAAAGAAATAAAGTTAAATAAAATAATTATTTTTTAAAAAAGCTGACTGGGTGCATATCTTTCTACTCTGTGTGTTTACTGATATTGGTTGCCTAGCCGTGGTGGGAGATTTACACCACAGGAATTGGCAGAAGCTACAACACGTCCTCCCGTTTTTGTTGGGGTTTCATACATTTATGCACACATCACTGAGACAGAATCATCTAATTTCCCACACTCCTGCCAAAACTCTCAGCCCAACCCTACTGGACATGAGTTCCAGAGGGGCAGGAGAAATGCAGAGCAGAGGTTAGGGAGGGAGGAGCGAGCATGGGTGACAGGTATCTCTAGACGTATGGGTGGGCCAGGTCTGGTGTACTGGGGCTGTCCTCTTGACCTGGATGCACCTCTGCACCCAGGTGTCACTGTTCCCTTTGCCTTCTCTACCTATCCCAGCCTGACTTTCGAGGCCCTGCTGGATTTCTGCCCTCCCTGGGAGGGTTCCTGCTGGCACTGCAAGCAGTGCAGATGCCGTCTGGAGTCATTTACTGCACTTACTAGTTGTGTGACGTAGGGTTGCTTAACTGAGCAGGACCTTGGTCCCCTTTGTAAGACAGAGATAATGATATTTATGTCAGCACAGCGTGAGCACTGAGCAAGGCCACCGGCGGGACACAGCGCAGGTCTGGCACAAGACAAATGCTTGACAAACGGCAGCTCCTCTCTCTCCTCCTGCATGGCCCATGGCAGATTGCAGGCACCACTGGTTAGCCCGAGTCACAGAAACTGTAAATGCACCAATCCGGCCAGATTGCCTGTCAGATCGGATTTTGTAAAAGTCTGGATTCATGCTGTTTGCATTTACAACAAGGGTATGAAAGGTTGAACATAAATGCATAGAAAATACCAAAAGAAAATTCTTGGTGTGTCTAAGAATATCAAACAAAGTCGTATGTAAGGCAAAAAGCCAAAAAGCATTTATGAAGGAAAACAAGGGCGTCTACAGTTTGATTATAGCAATGACCCACACCTACTAGGATAAGACTGTTCTCCGCCGTACTTCCTGATGATACAGCCCAACACCCAGCAGAGCAAACGTCAAGGCAAAGATGCACAGGAAGCTGGGAGAGGAGTTTTGCAAATCACATAGTTGACAATGGACTTGTATCTAGAATGTACAGCAAGTGGCATGGTGGTTAAGGTGCTGGACTCTCACATGGCCAAACACCATCCTTGACCTGGTAGCTTGAAACTTGTACCTGGCATTTGTGCATGTGTGTCCAAAATCCCAAGAAGAGAATGGAGGAGAAGGGATTGAGGTGTAGTCATCCTCCCTGGCAGGGGTGTGGGAGTGATTTCTCACTTTTCCTCTCTCTCCCCAGTTTTGCTCTACGACAAAAATCTGACAGAAGAGAAAAAATGTGGGAGACTCTTTTTAAAAATTTTTTAAAAATTTATTCATTCATTTATTTTAATTTGACTAGAGAGAGACACACAGAGAGAGAGAAAGAAAGACAGAGAGAGAGAGAGAAAGTGAGAAAGCAAGCTACCAGGTCCGGGACTTGA
Organism: Tupaia belangeri chinensis; assembly: GCF_000334495.1. NCBI lineage: Eukaryota > Metazoa > Chordata > Mammalia > Scandentia > Tupaiidae > Tupaia > Tupaia belangeri. The sequence goes on along the minus strand of NW_006203824.1, from coordinate 157,305 downwards.
ATCGTGGTCAGCCATGTGGGAGTGTCCAGCACCCTAATCACCACATCACCTGCTGGTCCCCAAAAATGGAACTATTTTTTTTTAATTGATTGATTGTAATTTGACCAGAGAGGGACAGAGAGAGAGAAAGAAAGACAGAGAGAGAGGAAAAGTGAGAAAGCAAGACATTAGGTCTGGGACTTGAACTGCAGTTGACCATGTGGGAGTCCAGAGCTCTTAACCACCAAGCCACCTGCCAGCCCCCAAAACCAAAAATAACTCTTAAGGGCTGGCTCCATGGCACAGTGGTAATGCACTATTTGAGAGAAGTCATATTCCACTTGGTTTGAATCCCTGGCCTGGTTAGCCTGGAACACGCATGTATCCACGTGCCCAATATCCTACCGGCTGGAGAAAGGGGTTGGCAATGTGCCGAGCCCTGTGAGGGGTGCTCTTCTCTCTCTCTCATGTGTGCACATACATGCTCTGTCATGAATAAAGGGGGGGGGGAAAGAAATTTCAAAACGAAACAATCAAAAAACCCACTTACAATTCAACAATAAAAAGACAACCCAATTTTAACATGGGCAAAGGGACACGGCAGCGGTGCAGGCAGTAGGGGCGCTGTTGCACGATGCTGGGTTGCGTAGCTTTGTTTGGTTTTTGCTATAGGGTGCATGCACTCACCAGAGAGATACAGAGACAGTGAGAAATCACCCTCCAGGAGGGATGGCCCCACTGCAGTCCCTTCTCCTCCAGTTTTCTCTTGGGATTTTGAACACATATGCATACGCACCCAGCATGATTTTCAAGCCACCTGGAACTTGAACCATAGAGGTGGCCATGTGGAATCCAGTGCCTTAACCTCCACGCCACCTACTGGCTCACTTGTATGATGCTGGGAGCCTATTGGAAAGCTCTGGGTTCACAACCGGGGTCTACCTGAGCATGCTGTGTATACTGTGATCCTGAACATGCTGGAACACCTGTGATCCTGGCTGGCTGCAAGACGGTGGGGATGACAGCCGTGTGAAGGTCCTATTGAAAGAGTTCCCCTTCTCTCTCAGGAAATACATAAATCAACTTTTTAAAAAATGAACAAAATGGGTCAGCGGGTGGCGTGGTGGTTAAGGCCACCACGGATCCCACATGGCTGTCTGTGCGGTTCGAGTCTTGGACCCTGGGAGCTTGAAACATGCTAGGAGCATGTGCATGGATACCTAAAAACAGAAATAGAGGAGAAGAGATCGCTTAGTGACTATCCCTCACGGGACGTGCTGTCTCACTTTCCCCGTCTCTGGTGAGCTCCGTACTCTCTAGCAAATTAAAAAACAAACAAACAAAAATCCTTGAGTGGGGCCTGCAGATGGCGTAATAGTCACGTCACCGAACTCCCATGTAGTTGACCCAGACCCAACATCTTACAACTCACACTGGGGGCCAGTAGGTGGTGTGGTGGTTAAGGGTTCTGAACTCCCCCATGACTGACCGTAGTTCGAGTCCCGGACCTGGCGGTTTGCTTTCTCACTTTCCCTTTCTCTCTCTTGCTCTGTCCCTCTTTGTTCAGATTAAAATAAAGAATTTAAAAAGATAATTACTTTATAAAAACAAAAAATAAAACAAAAAACAAAAGCTCGCCCCAGGTTGGGGCCAGCAGATGGTGTGGTGGTTAAGGGTTCTGGACTCCTACATGACTGATTGTGGTTTGAGTCCTGGACCTGTTGGCTTGCTTTCTCACTTTCTCTCTCTCACTCTGTCCCTCTCTGCTTAAATTAAAACAAATAAATGCATAAATTCAAATAAAATAATTATTAAAAAAACTCAGGCCAGACGTGGGCATACATGCCCAAGATCCCAAGAGGAGAATGGAGGAGAAGGGATTGCCACGAGGCAAATCACCCCTGTTTCTCGCTTTCTGTCTCTCAGTCTCTCTCTGTCTTTCCGGTGAGCACACATACCCTATAGCAAAACTCTCTTTAAAGAAAAAAAAAAATTCTTGACGACAGTTCGTCTTCAGGCGAATGCAAATCAAATACCATTTTAATAAAGGACACACCAACGCTGGGCACGGGTGGTGCACACACGTAGAAGCAGCTACCTGGGAGGCTGAGGCAGGAGGATTGTGACATAGTGAGACCTTGTCTGGGGGAAAAAACACCACACACACATGCACACAAATACTACTTCATAGCACTAGGATGGCTAGAGGAAGAATAGACAGATAAGGGGCCAGCAGACGGTGTAATGGCTATATCGCTCGACTCCCACATGACTGACTACAGTTCGAGTCCTGGCCAAAATCCCAAGAGGAGAATGGAGGAAAAGGGATTATGGTGTGGCCATCCCCCAACCTCCCGGGAAGATGTGTGTGTGTGATTTCTCACTTTTTATCTCTCCAGCAAGCACAAGAACCCTATAGCAAAAATCTCTCTCTCTCTCAAAAAAAAAAAAAAATAAATAAATAAATAAAAGACAGATAATGACAAAAGTTTACAAGGATTTGATGAAATTGGAACCCCATACACTGCTGGTGGGAATATAAAGTGGCACGACTTTCTCAGAAAACGGTCTGCCCTCAAGCGGTTCAATATGGAGTTGTGGGAACCAGCAGTTAGCATAATGGCTATGTCGCTGGACTCCCATGTAGTCGACCGCGGTTCGTGTCCCGGACCCGGTGGCTTAAAACTCACATCAGCGTGTGCACGCGTGCCCAAGATCCTGAGAGGAGAATGGAGGAGAATGGATTGCGGCATGACCATCCTCCCTGGGGGGTGATTTCTCACTTTCTGTCTCTCTGTCTCTGTCTGTCTGGCGAGCGCACGCGCCCTAGAGCAAAAACCTCTCAAAAAAAAAAAATGGAGTTGTCATTTGTCTAGCAATTTCTCTTCTAACTATTGACATATGCGCAATAAATGGGAAACGTGCACTCACTCCAAAACTTTGACGTGAATGCTTGTAGCAACATTACTCACAAAGGCCAAAAAGTGGAAGCAACTGGGGCCGGCAGGTGACGTGGTGGTTAAGGGCACTGGACTCCCACACGGCTGATTACGTTTCTCTCTCTCTCACTCTGTCCCTCTCTGGTCAAATTACAAAATAAATAAATAATATTAAATTTAAAAAAAATGGAAGCAACTCAACAAATTGTGGTGTATCTCTGCAACGGACTATTATTCAGCCCTAAAAAGAGTGAAGCACCGATGCATGCTGGGACATTGACGAGCCTTGAAACACTGCGCTGAGTGAAGGAGGCCCGCATACACAGCCAGGTAGGGTACGAAATGCCCAGAACGGGCAAAGCCATAAAGGTAGAAAGTAGAGTGAGTGTCAGGGGCTGGGGGAAGGAGACAAGCTGGGAGGAAAAAGGGACTGAGTGCTGATAGGAATAGGGTTTCATTTTTTGTTGTTTTTGCTGTGGTTTTTAAAATTTTTTCCTTGGGACCAGCAGGTGGCAAGGTGGTTAAAGTGCTGGAATTCCTACACAGCTGACCGCGGTTCAAGTCCTGGACCTGGAGGTTTGCTTTCTAACTCTCCCTCTCTCTCTGTCTTTCTCTGGCAAAACTCATGTGAATAATAATAATAATAAATAATCTTTAAAAACATTATTTCCTTTATTTTATTTAACACTATAGTTATTTTCAATTTGACCAGAGTGAGACAGAGAGAAAGAGGGAGAAAGCAAGCTACCAGGCCTGGGACTTGAACTGTGGTCAGCCATGTGGGAGTCCAGCACCCCTAACCACCACGCCACCTGCCAGCCCCTTGTTGCTGTTTTAAAAAAAAATTAATTTTATATATTGTTATGTCTATTTCAAACATTGATTTACTTATCTATTTATTTGTTGTGATTTTTGGGTAGCTGTGTCTGCAACTTTAACTGAGGTCGACCATGTAGGGGACTAGTGCCTCAACCCCTTCTTACCACCTGCCAGCTTCTATTACTTTTTAAAAATTTGATCAGAGAGAGACAGAGAGAGAGAGAGAGAGAGAGAGAGCAAGAAAGCATGCTGTCAGGTCTGGGACTTGAACCATGGTCTATCATGTTGGAGTCTAGCACCTCAACCACCACCCCACCTGCCCCCCCCCGCAAGGATTTCTTTATTTCTTTATCAAAGTTTTATTTCTTAATTTAAAAAAATCTATTTCTTTAATTCTATTTGTTATTATTATTATTATTTTAATTTGACGAGAGAGAGAGAGCGAGAGAGGGAGGAAGGGTAGGTGAGAAAGCAAGCCTCCAGGTCCGGCTCAGTCAGCCATGGGAGTCCAGGGCCTTACACCACAGCACTGGCCCTGCCACTGGGTATCCTTTTAGGTGGTTCTTCTGCAGTGAGTGGTGGCGATGGTGACAACTGTGAGGCACTAACCACCAATGGCTGAACACTTTAAATGGGTGAAATTGTACTGTGCGCTACCCGCCCCCCCCAGAGGAGAGCTCTCATTGACCACGTGGGTGCCAGGAGACATGTCCCTGCCCCAACAGAAAGGTCCCTGAGAAGCAAAGAAAAGGAAAAAGTGGAGCAGCGGAGCCAGCCGTCCTCTCCTACCTTCTTCCTCCCACCCTGAGGATGCCACGAAGGGTCTGAGCTGGAGGAACGGGTGTGCGCCGACGCCATGTGGACACATGGGAGACTGAGGCCCAGAGACAGGCCAGGTCTAGTCCTTGTGCCCGGATGGCTGAGTCATTGGAGACCCCTCCCACCCTGGGGTCACCTCCTGAAGGCATGTGCCGATTCCAGGTGTTCTCGGAGCCCCTCTCAGTGAGCTGACCAGCTGGACCTCAGGCCCTGCCATTAGACCCACGGCTTAGTGAGGGACGTTCTGGTGGTAGTCTCTGTCGCCACCTGGTGGCCCTTGACCATTATAGCGCTGACTTAACCTTAAAGGCTGCTCCTCAGAAGCTAAGAACTCACCCAGTTACATCCCTTCTCGTCTTTTTATTTTGGGGGTGGGGGGGTGGGTCTAGAGGGCACGTGTATTCATCAGAGAGAGACAGAAAGAGAGAGAAAGCGGCCCTCAGTGGAATGTGGTCATGCTGCAGTTCCTTCTCCAATTCTCTATCCTGTCAGGACTTGGGGCACCTCTGAGTGTTTCTTCAGCTGCCAGGACTGGGACTCAACCAAGTGGTTGGCCATGTGGCTCAGATCCCTAATCAACAGGCCACAGGACCGGACTGGCCTGCTAGATGGAGAACTAAACTATGGACCTGGGAGAGACATTCACTGGGCGACTTCTTTAATTGGGAGGGCTTGGACCAGCAGTTGGCGTATTGGCTATGTCGCTGGACTCCCATGTAGTTGACCATGGTTCAAGTCCCAGACCTGGTGCCTTAAACTCACACCAGGCATGTGTGCGTGCGTACCCAAGATCCCGAGGAGAATGGAGGAGAAGGGATTGTAGCGTGACCATCCCCCCTGGAGGGTGATTTCTCGCTTTCTCTCTGTTTCTCTGTCTTACTGGTGAGCATGTGTGCCCTATAGTCAAAACCTTCCCCCCCCCAAAAAAAAATGGGGAGGACTTCTGGGATAGTCAAAACCTTCCCCCCCCCAAAAAAAAAATTGGGAGGAGTCCTTGAAGAAGATGGTATTTAATATATTGAAATAATTATTTGCTTAATCTTATTTATTATTATTCTTTTTTTTTGTTATTTTATATTTTATTTTTTTAAAGTTGACCAGAGAGAGACTTCGAGAAAGAAAGTGAGAAAGCAAGCTGCCAGGTCTGGGACTCGAACCGTGGTCAGCCATGTGGGAGTCCAGCCGCCTTAACCACCATGTTACCTGCCAGCCCAGGTAAATGGCTACCTTGATGGGCAGGGAGAAGAGAGAGATCTCCTTCAGGGATTTGATCTTCATGTCCTTGACCAGGTAGCCCAGCTTGGTCACCGGGATCCACTCCTTGTCCTTGTCCTTGCCTGAGCAAGCTCTGAGGCCCTGGCTCTGACTGCGACTCTGGCCCTGACCACGCCCCGGCCCTGACCACCGAGGCCTCTGCCGAACCTTCCATGGAAGCCACTGTAGCCTCCTATCCCAGGACTCCCGGGCCCTGCTGCTGTACCGGCGGCATCTGCCATTTGGCGTTCTCTTGAAGAAGCTATTACTATTATTCTTACAACTTGCTATAGGGGGGCCAGCGGCTAGCATGGTAGTTATGAAGCTGGACTCCCACATAGTTGACTGCAGTTCAAGTCCCAGACCTTGTAGCGTGCTTTCTCACTTTCTCTCTCTCTCTCTATTACTCTGTCCTTCTCTGGTCAAATTAAAATAAATAAATAAAGTTAAATAAAAAATTCTTTAAAAAATTTAAAAAATTTGTTATAGGGCATGTGTGCTCACAGGAGAGAGTCAGGGCAGGGGTCGGTGGGTGTAGCAAGCTTCCAGGTCTGGGTCTTGAACCACAGTGACCATGTGGAAGTCTAGCTCCTTAACCACACACCACCTGGCTTGATACTTAACACATGTAAATGATAAGCAAACTGCGCAAAGATCTCAAGGAGGAATATTCCTCTTGTAGAGGAGTTTTGTCTGTTTTTTTTTTCAGGTTTTGTCATAGGGTGGATATGCTCACCAGACAGAGAAGGTGGGAAATCTGCTCCCCCCACCCTGGCTGGGAGACGGCCACACTGTAATCCCTTTTTCACTCTCCTCTTGGGATTTTGAGCAAGCACGCCCATGTGCTCAGTGTGATTTTGTTTCTTTCTGTCCCTTTTTAAAAAAAGAATTACTTTATTGGGCACAGCAGGAGGCGTGGTGGTTAAGGGGGCTGGACTCCAACATGGCCGACTGGTTCAAGTGCCAGGCCTGGCTGCTTACTTTCTCACTTTCTCTCTCTCTCTATTTCTCTCCAGTCAAATGAAAAGAATTCAATAAAGTGAAATAAAATAATCCTTTAAAATTATTTATTAACTTTTATTTACTCATTCATTTATTTTTAATTTGACAGAGAGAGACACAGAGAGAGAGAGAGAAAGGGGAAGTGAGAAAGCAAGCCACCAGCTCCAGGACTGGAACTGTGGTCAGCTATGTGGGTGTGTCCAGCACCTTAACCACCATGGCACCTGTTGCTCCCCAAAATAAAATAATTCTAAAAAAAAAAAAGAGTTATTTTATTTCATGTTATTTAATTAGTTATTTATTACTTTAATTTGACTAGGAGGGACAGAGTGAGAAAGAGAGAGAAAGTGAGAAAGCAAGCCTCTAGGCCCGGGACTCAAACCACGGCTGACCCAGTGCCCTTAACTACCACACCACCTGTTGGTCCCCTGATTTTCAAACTGCTAGTTCTGGGACTCAAACTGCTGTTAGCCATGTGGGGGTCCAGCGCTTTAACCACTGTGCCACCTACTGGCCCCCACCAGAGGGGATTTTTTTAAGTCTCTGAAATGGGGGTGAGCTTTCATGTTCAGCGAACAGAGAAGCGTGTGCTATGGCAGCGAGCAAGGGGGAGAGTGACAGGAGATGTAGAGGGAGCGGCCGAGACCAGGGAAGCCTTTACAGTCTTTGGGAGGTTTTCCCCCAGAGCGCTATAGCAGGAGATTGGCTTTCCTTAATTTCATTTTATTTTTTCATTCATTTATTTATTTTACTACAGGGCACCGTGTGCTCTCCAGAGAGCGGAGGTTGGGGGAATGTGTAAAAGCACCCCTCAGGGGGTGACCGCACAGCAATCCCTTCTCCATTCTGCTCTTGCGATTTTTTTTTTTTAGGGGGATTTTTGCTGTAGGGCTCATGTATTAGAGGTTTTTGCCTTAGGGTAAGTGTGCTCACCAGAGACACAGACAGACAGACACAGTGAGAGGGAAAGTGAGAAATCACCCCCTGGGGGATAGCCATGCCACAGTCCCTTCTCCGTTCTCCTGGGATCCTGGGCTCATGCCTGGCATGAGTTTGAAGCCACCGGGTCAGGATCTCGAACTGCGGACGGCTGTGTGCAAGTCCAACCATATAATTGCTACACCATCTGTTGGTCCCTATTTATCATTCTTTTTAAAAAATTATTTAACTTTATTTACTTATTTATTTATTTTTAAATTTGACCAGAGAGGCAGAGAGAGAAAGAGAGAGAAAGCAAGCTGCTAGGTCCAGGACTTGACATGCAGTCAGCCATGTGGGAGTCCAGCACCCTTAACTACCATGCCACCTGCTGCCCCCCCAGTTTATAATTTTTTTAAAGAATTATTTTTATTTAACTTTGTTTATTTATTTTAATTTAACCAGAGAGGGACAGAGGGAGAGGGAGAAAGAGAAAGTGAGAAAGCAAGCTGCCAGGCCCAGGACTCGAACCATGGTCGGCCGTGTGGGAATCCAGAGCCCTTAACCACCACACCACCTGCTGACCTCTATTTATCACTACTTTAAAATTTGCTATAGGGCACTTGTGTTCACCAGAGAGAGAGAGAGAGAGAGAGAGAGACTGAGAGGGAGGGGAAGTGAGAAAGCAAGCCACCATGGTCAGCCACATGGGAGGCCAGTACCTTAACTACCAAGCCACCTGTTGGAACCCAAAATACATGAACTTTAAAATGTTAGAAAGTACAACCTTGGCAAATATTTTAAAAAGAAAAAGAGGCCGGTGGGTGATGTGGTGGTTAAGGCAGCTGGGTACTACATGGTTGACTGTGTCATCTGAGTCTGGACCTGGTGGTTTGAGAAACACCGGATATGTGTGCATGCCCAAAATCCCAAGGAGGGAGAAATGGAGGAGAAGGGGTCGCAGTGTGACCATGCTGCATCAGAGGCGCTTCCTCGCTTTCCCTCTCTGTGTCTTTCTCTGCCTCCCTCTGGTGGGTGCATGTACTCTCTAGCAAATTAAAAAAAAAAAAAATTAGGAGACTGTAGCTGGCGTGTTGGTTGGAGGCTGGGTTCTCACATGGCCCACTATGGTTGGAATCTCAGACCTCGTGGCTTGCCTTCTCGCTTTCCCTTTCTCTCTGTGTGTCTCTCTCTGGTCAAATTAAAATAATAATAAGAACAAATGGAAATAAATAAATAAATGTTAAAAAAAAAAAAAAAGACCCAGCTGTCATTAAAAAAAAGTTAGAAAAAGAAAAAGAAGGGGAAAAGGATATCTACAGGCTTGGTTGGCTCAAACCTGCCCCCCGTGCTGGGGGCAGATGAAGCTGTGCAGAGCAGGGACCATGGCTCAGCTTGTCCTCTGCTCCTCAGTCCCAGTCTGAGCCAGCGGGGGGAGCGGGGCGGCTTCCCCACTGCAGGAATGGCTTCCCCGGATCCCCGGGAGACGCTGGAAGCCTGGAGGAGAGGAGTCCCTGAGGGTGGCGAGCGCCTAGGTGTGCGTTTAAGCGGGCGTTCTGTGCACACGCCAGACTCCCTCTGCGCAGTCCCAAAAGACGCGTAGGGGCTGTATGTTCCAAAGGGGACAGAGCTGTAGCTTTGTCGGTGACGTGGCCCAGAGCAGCAGGAACACCTTTGCTGAAACCAGAGCCTGCTGTTACTCCCAGGCTGGTACCTGAGGAGCTGGAAGGCCTGCTGTGTCTTCCTGCTCTGGGCAAAGCCTGGGCCAGACCCTAGGGAGGCAGAAAGGGCTTAGACGCAGCCTTTCCCGTGACCGCCTTGCAGACTAGTGGAGGAGGCAGAAAAATCCCTACACCAAGCAGTGTTAGGATAAAGATAATCATTTAGCCAAGCCTGGAGGCTTTCTGGAGGAGGTGATGAGAAGAGTCTGCCCCCACAGGAGGTGGTATCGAGAGCCCACGGGGAATGTGAGGGTGATCTGGCTGTGCCATCCGTCCGTCACCCCATTGATTGCCAGGGTTGACTTGGCGGGTCTGCCAGGCTAGGCAGGTGTCCCTTTCTGTCTTACCGCTCCCTCCGCGTCCCTCCGGAAGCTGCGTGCTCTGTTGAAGATGATCTTTCCGGATAGAGGGAGACCATTCTTCAGTCAAGGGTTTGAGAGTCATCGTGCTTCCCTGCTGCAACCTCCAGATGAGCTCGCAAGAAGGCCGTGGGGCAGGTGGAGCAGTGGTAGCTGCTGCCCCGCGAGGCTGGAACCACGTGGAGAATTGCAGCGTGGTGCCTGGTTGACCTGTTCGTGTTGGGTGCTTGTGCCCGTGATCCTGGCTGGCTGGGAAGGCGTGCGTGTGTGTGCGTGCGTGCGTGTGCGTGTGTGTGAGGATCGCAGCATGGGGCCCTGATGGTGCTTATCTCTCGCTGAGTATTGGAGGGACGGGTGGACACACAGCCAACCGTCCAGCCCACGGGCGTGTTTGGAAGCTCTGGGAGCAGAGAGCTGGGGATGAAGGGCTTTGGTGCACCCTCTCCCCCTTTTGCATGCCCCTCTGCTCATTTCCTCTCGCCCTCTCCTTTCTTCCTCTCCTCTTTCCGCTCTTCCCTTCAGTTTGCTAACTCGCCCGACATAGTTCATTTCTGCTGTTGCTTCCTCTGACCACACGGTGTCACTATTGACGCCTGGTCCTAACCAGTCTGCAGGACTTAGAGACGATGATTTTTTTTTAAGTTTGTTTATAGGTGTGTGCACTCACTAGAGAGAGAGAGAAAAAAAGAGAGAAACAGAGTGAGAGAGATCAACCCCTGAGGGGATGACGGCACCACCCTTCTCCTTTCTCCTTTTGGTATTTTGGGCACACACACACACACACACACACACATGCCTGATGTGATTTTTTTCAAGTCATCAGGTTCAGGACTCAAACCCAGCCATTTGCTATGTAAGATCCAGCTGCCTGAACCACCACACCACCTAACTAGCCCTATTTTTACTTTTTTTTTTCTGAGAAAGAGAGAGAAACATGGGAACCTCCTACAGGGTCCTCACGCCACCACCAACGCCTAGTTTCAGGTGGCCTGGAACATGGCACGCGCTGGTGCTCAGGGAGGTGCCAGCACACTAACCTAGGGCCTTTCCCCTGCAGGTCCTGTTGGGTTACCATGGCCCCACTGTCCGGCCCCTGGTGAACGATGCTTATGTTTTTATTTTTGGAGAGGTTTTTGCTATAGTGCGCATGCGCTCCCCAGAAAGACAGAGAGAAACAGAGAGATAGAAAGCGAGAAATCACCCCCCAGGGGGGATGGCCACGCCACAATCCCTTCTCCTCCACTCTCCTCTCGGGATCTTGGGCACGTACGCACACGCGCCCGGTGTGAGTTTAAGCCACCAGGTCCAGGACTCAAACCGTGGTCGACTACGTGGGAGTCCAGCGACATAGCCATTACGCTAACTGCTGGTTCCTTGAACGAAGCTTTTTGAAAATGTGCTACACTTGGCTGGGAGGTCCCAGATTCATGGCTCTCTGTGTTCAGCAATCCTTCTTCCTGTACACTTTTTGCTATCGAGGGGGTCAGCCAGCTCCAGGAGCCCTGGAGTAGGACTGCTGCTGGCATCTGCCGCCTCCTGGGTTCCGAGTCTCGGATTTTCCTTTCCTTGGAAATTCATACCAGCTCAGCCGAGCCCTCCAAACGGAACGCCATCTGTGGAAGGCATTGTCGCTCACCCAACAGCCGCTTTCTCACTCCTCACAGACGGAAGGGCCCTCCCACGGTGTCCACCCTCTCGGCCTCTCTTGCAACTGGGGCACAAGTGTGTGACTCAGTCCTGGCCAGTGAGCCCAGAGGGAACACCAGCTGAGGGATTTCTAGGAAAGATTTTTCTCCCCAATAAATGCACATGAACACATTTCAGGAGGAATCTCCTTCCTCCTTTTTTTTTTCTTTTTTTTCAGAATTATTTATTTAATTTTACTTATTTGGTCATTTATTTTAATTTGACCATAGAGAGACAAAGAGAGAGAGAGGTGGAAATTGAGAAAGCAAGCCGCCAGGTCCAGGACTTGAACCACATTCGGCCATGTGGGAATGTCCAGCACCTTAACCACCACGCCACCTGCTGGTCCCTCCTTCCTCCTTTTTAAAAAAATAATTATTTATGGGACCAGCAGTTAGCGTAATGGCTATGTCGCTGAACTCCCACATAATTGACCGCGGTTTGAGTCCCGGACCCGGTGGCTTAAACTCACACTGGGCGCTTGTGCGTGCGTGCCCAAGATCCCGAGAGGAGAGTGGAGGAGAAGGGATTGC
>NW_006203824.1:141880-145102 GCF_000334495.1 Tupaia belangeri chinensis | reverse complement strand
ATAAGAGAGAGAGAGAGAGAGAGAGAGAGAGAGAGAGAGAGAGAAAGGGAAAGTGAGAAAGTAAGTCACCAGATTCAGGACTCGAGCCATTGCTGGCCATGTGGGAGTCCAGTGCCTTAACCACCACGCCATCTTTGGCCCCTCTGCTTCCTTCTTAACATGAAATGACAAGCCTTAGGCTGGAGGCTGTGGTAGCCAGCCCCCAGGATGATCTCCAGTGAGCTTTACCCCAGTCCTCATGCCCTTGTGTAGCCCGTCCCACGAGCTAGGACTGGTCTGTGTGGCACAGACTACAGCAGAGTGCAGACCTGGAGGGCTGGGTCATGAAAGGTGCTGCCGCTGTTCACGCCTTTGGCCTGTTGGACTGCTCCCTCTGGAGGAAGCCGGCCACCATCCTGTGAGGACACTCAGGGAATCATGTGGAGGAGTCCACGTGGAGAGGAACCAACAGCCAGCACCAATTTGCCTTAGAAATAGAGCCTCCAGCCCCTGTCAAGCCTTTGGGTGACTGAAGGCCTCACTGAACCGTATTCACCCATCTAAGCTACTCCCCAAATCCTGACCCATGAAACCACAGGACAATAAATGGCTACTGTTGGGAACCAGCAGTTAGCGTAATGGCTATGTCGCTGGACTCCCATGTAGTCGACCGTGGTTCTAGAGGCTTAAAACTCACGCTGGGCGTGTGTGCATGCATGCCTATATCCCTAGAGGAGACTAGTGGAGAAGGGATTACAGCGTGGTCATACCCCCTGGGGTGTGATTTCGCGCTTTTTGTCTCTATGGCTTTCTCTGTCTGTCTGGCGAATGCATGCGCCCTATAACGAAAAAAAAAACCTCTCCAAAAATAAATAAATAAATAAATAAATAAACAAATGGCTACTGTTGTTTAACGGTCATGAGGCTTTTTTTGTTGGGGAGAATTTTTTTTTTTTTAAAAAAAGATTTTTTTTTATTAAATTTGTGTATGTATTTATTTGTTTTAATTTGACCAGAGAGAGAGAGACAGAGAGAGAGAGAGAGGAAAAGTGAAAAAGCAAAGCTACCAGGTCTGGTACTCAAGCTGTGGTCAGCCATGTGGGAGCCCAGCACCCTTAACCACCAGTCCACCTGCTGGCCCGTTTCTATTATTGTTCAATTGTCTCAGTGAGTTTGATGAAGTAGGGCTTCTGGTCACTATTGGACAGAAAGGCAGCGGATTTCTCTAATTTCTATATTTGATTGAGAATTAAGAAGGGACAGTATTCTTTGTAGGATCCTTAAGAAAATCGTATACAAATAGACTCAAAGTGTCCAGAAGGAAAGACCCCCATTGCTTGTCTGAGGTCCGCTCCAAGGCACTGTCTGGATGCTCATTCTTGACCGTAATGTCCTCACCATTCTCTTCTACGAGGCCTTCCTTGTCGTCCTTGGTCTTTGCAATTTGCATAAGGCACTTTTAGTCCTCAGGCCAGTTATAATCACAAAGTGGCTCAATTTTTTAACATAGGTGAGCTTAACCAATTTTCGGAAGTTTTGTTTAATAGCTGAGGAGGCAATTTCCTCAAAAAAAGCTTGTGGCTTTTTTTCTGCCAACTGCCTGGCCACCAGATCTTCAACCTGAAGCACTGGTTCCATAACCTCAAGCATGACCTCAACCTCATCTCTGAGCAGTAAGTAGTCCCCTGCTTTGGCCAAGTACGCTTTCAGCACGCACTCCCGAGTCTGCCTGTGCTAACATCATGCTGTGAGATACGTCCACGTACTTTCTGGAGCAACAGTGCCTTTGGGGGAGGACTTGTTACTGCTCGTGCAGTGATAAATACATTTTCAAAGACCAACACTAGAAAGATTTCAAGGAGCAAAGATGGAAAACACTGGAGTCTTGGATGCTGTCATGGTGCCACTGAGCCAACCAGCTCTGAAACAGCCTACATCCTGGTTTGTCATGCGAAATAATTACTGCCTGTGTTTAGTTGCTGTTGGGTCTTTTGTTACTTGCAGCCAGAAGCATCCTTATTGACTCATCCTCCAAAAGAAGACTCCCTGGGGATTTCTGAGGAGTGATTTCTGTATGATTTCCTGTTACCTCTTATCCTGTGAGGCTGGAAATAGCTTTTGTTAAAAAAACAAAAAGACATAAATCTAAACCCTGATGGGAGCCCTTCTAGAAGAACCACCATTAAAATAATCTCAAATGAACTTCTGTATCAGTCAGAGTTCATGGAGCAAGAATCCAAATGAGTTGATTAGGTCAATCACAAGTTTTAATTTTACTTATTATTATTTAGAATTTTAAAATTTAACTTTATTTATTTTATGTGTTTATTTTAATTTGACCTGAGAGGGACAGAGTGAGAGAGACAAAGAGAGAGAAAGAGAGAGAGGGAAAGTGAGAAAGCAAGCTGCCAGGTCTAGGATTCAAACTGTAGTCAGCCATATAGGGGTCCAGAGCCCTTTAACCACCATGTCACCTGCTGGCCCTATTATTATTAATATTATCATTACTATTTTAATATTTTTTAAATTTAACTTTATTTATTAATTAATTTATTTTAATTTGATCAGAGAGGGATGAGAGAGGGAAAGTGAGAAAGCAAGCTGCCAGGTCCAGGACTCGAGCTGCGACTGGCCACGTGGGAATCCAGCACCTTTAATAATCATGCCACCTGCTGGCACCTATAATAATAATTTTTTAAAGAGAGGTTTTTGCTATACGGCATGTGTACTCGCCAGAGAGACAGAGATAGAAAGCGAGAAATCATCCCCTGGGGAGGATGACCATGCCACAGTCCCTTCTCCTTCAGTCTCCTCTTGGGATTGTGGGCATGCATGCACACACACCTGCTGTGAGCTTCAAGTTGCTGAGTCCAGGACTCGAACTGCAGTTGGCCATGTGGGAGTCCAGCAACATGACCATTATGCCATCTGCTGGTCCCTTTGTCACTATTATTATTTTTTAAATAATTATTTATTATTTATTATTATTATTATTATTATTTTAAATTTGACCAAATAGAAACAAAGAGAGAGAGAAAGTGATAAAGTAAGCCACCAGGCCCAGGACTTGAACCATGGTTATAATGTAGGAGTCCAGTACCCTAACCACCATGCCATCTGCTGGCCCCTCTGTTTCTTTATTATTTTTACCTGAATGAAATCATACTGGACATCAAATTTTTGTGCACTCTTCCGGTTTTTTGTTTTTGTTTTTGTTTTTTTTTTTAGATTTTTGCCGTAAGG
>NW_006203824.1:129155-141578 GCF_000334495.1 Tupaia belangeri chinensis | reverse complement strand
CAGGAGGGATGGTCACACCGCAATCCCTTCTCCTCCATTCTCCTCTCGGGATCTTGGGCACACACGCACACGTGCCTGGCGTGAGTTTTAAGCCACCGGGTCTGGGATGCAAACCGCGGTCGACTACGTGGGAGTCCAGCGACATAGCCATTACGCCAACTGCTGGTCCCCCCATATTTACTCTTCAGGAAAAGTAATTCTGAACATATTATGCCACAGTTCGTAGAAACTGCAGATTCTCTAGTGCCAGACAGCTGGGTCCTGCTGTGGCTGGCGGGCAGATGTCCTGCGTGGTTAAGGATTTGCAGCTGGCCTGGGACAGATATGTTCCCCGCCCCTTTCTTCCTCTGTAACCAGGGCCTCCAGATTAAGCAAAGTTCCCCAGCCAACACTTTTCTTTCTCAAAACCTGTGCTTCCTGCCCCAGTCATGGTGGCACATGCTGCCAAGACGCTGTGCCCATAGCCTGTGGCCGTACAGACCTGGGTTTGATTCCCCGTCTAACTCAAAGGCCAGAAGCAGTGGTGAGCACTTCCAGTGACTCATAGGGCCTGAGGCCCGGGGGTTGCAAGCTTGAGGCCAGTTTGGATAACATAGTGCCACTCTGCCTAAAAAAGAGCCAGGTGTAGGGGCCAGCAGATGACGTAGTGTTACGTCACTGACTCCCACATGGCTGACCACGGTTCAAGTCCTGGACCTGGTGGCTTGAAATCACACTAGGGGCATGTGTATGCGTGCCCAAGATGCCAGGAGGAGAATGGAGGAGAAGGGATTGCGGCGTGGTCATCCTCCCTGGGGGTGATTTCTCACTTTCCCTCTCACTGTCTGTCTCTCACTCGCCCAAGTGGATGTGCCCTATGGCAAAAACTCTAAGAAAATAATAATAAAAGAGCTAGGGAAACAAAACAACAGGGGCCCAGTGGTGGCACAGGAGAAACACAGCGCTCTGGGAGGCCGATCCACACTGGGAAGCTCTGGGTTTGCATCCGGAGCCTCCCTGAGCGCGCGGAGTGTGGTTGTGCTCATGATCTGGGGAGCATGGGCTGGGGATGGATCGTGGCATGAAGATTCCATTGGAAGTGCTTGCTCTCTGTCTCTCTGTCTCCTTATCTCTCACGCATGAAAAAAAAATCAATAAATAAACTTTAAAACAATCTTTTGTCGTAGGGCATGTGTGCTTGCTGGAGAGTGATAGAGAAAGACAGAGAGAGGGAAAATGAGGAATCACTCCACAGGGGGTATGTCCACAATCTCTTCCTCCATTCTCCTCTCGGGATTTTGGGCATGCGCACACGTGCACCTGGCATGTTCTTTAAGTTGCTGGACCTGGGACTTGAACTGTGCAGTCAGCCAGGTTGGATCCAGTTGCCTTTACCTCCACACTATCTGCCAGCCCAGATTCATCCATTATTAACATTTTGTCTCATTTGCTTTCTTTTTTTTTTTTTAAGAATTATTTTAAAAATTTTATTTGTTCATTCAATCATTTTCATTTGACCAGAGAAAGACAGACACACAGAGAGAAGGAAAGTGAGAAAGCAAGCCACCAGGTTCGAGACTTGAACCATGGTCGGCCATGTGGGAGTGTCCAGCACCTTCACCACCACGCCACCTGCTGACCTCTCATTTGCTTTCTTACTATAGGGATCTGTCATTTTTTCCCCTGAACCATTTGGGAGTAAATTGCATAAATCACAGCCCTTACTCCCTGGATACTTTGGAATAAGCATATTTACCTAATGTAACCATAGTATAGAGAACAATTTCAGTAAATCTGATCTTGACATGGCATTTCTTCCACATTAACTGCCTGCATTACAATTCTATCCATTAATCCAGTGATGGGCATTTGCCCCTCGAGTTCAGGATCCAGGCTGGGACCCTGTGTTGCACATAATTGTTTTATCTTGTTCTTCTCCTTCACTCTGAAGCAGCTTCCAGACTTTCTTGGTCTTTTATGACTTTGAAATTTTATTTTTTTAAATTCATTTATTCCGGGACCAGCAAATGGCATAATGATTATGTTGCTGGATTCCCACATAGTTGACTGTGGTTTGAGTCCTGGACCCGGTAGCTTAAAACTAATGCTGGGTGTGTGTGTGTGTGTGTGTGTGTGCCTAAAATCCCAAAAGGAGAATGGAGGAGGTGGGATTGCAGTGTGGCCACCCCCTACGGGGGTGATTTCGTGCTCTCTGTTTCCCTGTCTCTCTGACGAGCGCAAGCACCCATAGCAAAAATTTCTCAACTTTTTAAAAAATGTATTCCATGAGCGAGAGAGACATGGTGAGAAGAGGTGCGGCACCCTGACAGGGTTCTGATGCTTAAATACCCCCACCCCCAGCTTTAGCAGCCCGGGTCATGGGCACTCATGCACGGGCCCTCTCGGGGCGCCTCTGGACAGGAAACAGCATGCTTCCCATGCGGGTCTGCGTCATGAAGCGGCGGCATTGCTGCCCCTCCACCTCGCCCTGACTTTGACACTTCCTCCATTTGAGCTTGTCCGATGTTTGCTTCGATGCCTGGGTTGCTGGCCAGGAGTGCTGCGTAGACCCGGGGACTGCACAGGAGGCCCTGTCTGGAGGTGTTCTCCCTAGGTCAGGATGCCTGGCTCCTGTGCTGTGCAGTCACTCTTCTGTTAGTAGTAGGGTCACTATTATTTCAAATTTGCCAGGGAGTGCTTGTGCTCACAAGGAGTGCGGTGAGTGAGACAGCACCCGCTGTGGGGGATGGCCGTGCTCGCACCCGCTGTGGGGGATGGCCGTGCTCAACCCCTTCTACTCTGCTGTCCTCTCTGGATTTTCGGCACAAATGTACGTGTCCCCGGTGTGTTTCTTTTTCTTTTTTTTTCTTTTCCTTTCTTTCTTTCTTTTTTTCTTTTTGGAGAGGTTTTCACTATAGGGCGCATGCGCTCGCCAGAAAGACAGAGAGAGACAAAGAGACAGAAAGCAAGAAATCACCCCCCAGAGGGAATGGCCATGCCTCAATCCCTTCTCCTCCATTCTCCTCTCGGGATCTTGGGCACGCACGCACATGCGCCCGGCATGAATTTAAGCCACCAGGTCCGGGACTCAAACTGCGGTCAACTACATGGAAGTCCAGCGACATAGCCATTACGCTAAATGCTGGTCCCAACCCAGAGTGTTTCTTAAGCCGCTGGACCCAGGACACCTTCACCACCACAGCCACCCGCTGGCCCTACAGTTACTCTTTTCCCCATGCTGTTAGTAAATAATCTGTCAAGAGACACTTTTTTTTTTTTTTTTGTAGGATTTTGTGTATAGGGTGTGTGCACTCTCTGTAGAGACAGAGAGACAGAAAGTGAGGAATCGCCCCCCCAGAGGGACGGAATCCCTTCCCCTCCATTCTCCTCTTGGGATCTTGGGCATGCACGCACACACATTTGGTGTGAGTGATAAGCCTCTGGGTCCCGGACTCGACCCGCAGTCAACCACATGTGAGTCCAGCAATGTACCATTATGCCACCTGCTGGTCCCAGTCAAGAGACACTTCAAATCCGTGCCATATCCTGCTCCTCAGCGAGAATCTCCACCCAGGCTTAGCACTCACTGATGAGCCATGGCTGTCCTCATGTAGGCTGCCCCTGCGGAGGTCGTGTCACCCCAGGGAGGACGGAGTCCCCGAGCAGGCCAGCCTCCCCTTACATTCCAGTTTCTCCTGGCCGACACTCCGCCTCCGTGCTGCGACCTGGGTTCGAGTCCTGGCTTGCAGCCCACCCCTTGCGTGGACAGCCAGACTGCCTCGCTGCGAGTTGTTTCTGTCCTCGCTAGATGGAGGGGACCGCAGAGCTGCCGGTCACTCAGGGTGGGGTGCCTGGGCGCCCTCTTCCCCAGCCCCAGGCCACGGAGGCTGAGGATGGTGAAATTTCACTGGTGAGGCTGCGGTGGGCTCGGCAGTAACCTGCGATAAGATGCCTAACAGTTAAGGCAGCTGCTTTGAGGTTGAAGCTGGGGGCCCACAGGAAGTGACTTGGTGCTGGCCCATAGGAAATGACTGGGCCCAGCACCATCTGGGGACAGGAGCTGCAGGCTGGTGCACCTGGGGGGAATGTCGCTGGAGTGCCCTGAGCCTGGTCCACAAGAGACGCAGGGCCAGTCCCCGGGGCTAGACAGGCGCTTCGGTCCGTGTCCCGCTTCACCCATGCCTGTTGCCTGGAGCCTGCCCCGCTGGAGAGCTGTCGTGGCGGCCACAGTCCTCTGCTACATCAACCTCCTCAATTACATGAACTGGTTCATCATCGCAGGTGAGGGGGGCAGCGTCCCAGCAGCCCCCGTGGCCATGATGGCTGTCCACCCAGCCCCCTTTCTTCTCTCGGACACATCTCTGGAATTCTCCCCTCTGGAGCGGTTTCCAGCCATGGCTAAAGGCAGGAAGGGCTGATGGAAGTTCCCAAACCAGCCCCAAACTAAGAGGGGGCACAGTGAGTGTGGGGGTAGGGTGGACGTCAGGGATGACTGGGCCACAGTGGGGTCAGAGGTGAGGAGTGTGCGGGTGAGGACAGTGAGGGGGCTGGGCCTTCCAGGCTAAGCCCTGGAGGTCGGGGGTGGGGGGGATTGCTGGGAAGGACCGTGGTGCCCAGGCCCTGGCTGACGGTTTCGGGGACAGAGGCTGACCTTGCGTATGGCACCTTCCTGCTTGTAGGCCCCAAGGCTCACCCTGCTTCTCTCTTCCCACTATTCATTCAATCATTCAAGACTGACTGGGCTTCACTCTGCTTTCTCTTGTCACTCATTTACTCATCATTCATTCAAGATTCAGCTTTCTTTTCTCTATTTTTAAAAATAATTATTTTAGTTAACTTTATTTATTTTTAATTTGACCAGGGAGGGACAGAGTGAGAAAGCAAGCTGTGAGATCCGGGACTCGAACCACAGTTGGCCACATGGGAGTTCAGCCCCCTTAACCACCATGCTACCTGCTGGTCCCTCCATCAACTTTTTGAAGACTTCATATATGTAAATATGGCTATATGGATATGTCTTTTTGTTTGTTTGCTATAGGGCACATACACACCCCAAAGAGAGACAGAGATATAGAGAGAAAATGGGAAAGCACCTCTCAGATGTGATGACCATTCCTCATGCCCTTCTCCTCCATTCTCCTCTTGGGATATTGGGCATGTATGAATAAGTACCCAGTGAGCTTCTTAAGCTATCAGGTCTAGATCTTGAACCATGTGATTGGCCATGTGGGATCCAGCTGCCTTAACTACCATGCCACCTGGTTGGCCCTGGATAGATACTAAAAAAAAAAGAAATGGTTGAATAGGACCAGCAAATGGTGTAGCAGTTATATTGCTTGACTCCCTTGTAGCTGACCATGTTTTGAGTCCTGGCACATGTGCTTGCATACCCAATATTCCAGGAGGAGAATGGATTGCAGTATGGTATAAATGTAGCAGAGATGGAGAGAAAATTTTAAGAGACACTACCCCCGTAAGGCTTTTGCTGTAGGGCATGTGTGCTCACCAGAGAGAGAGAGAAAGAAAGTGAGAAATCACCCCCCAGGACGGATGGCTATGCTGCAATCTCTTCTCCATTTTCCTCTTGGAGTTTGGGGCACACATACACATGCTCCCAGTGTGATTTTCAAGTTGCTGGGTCCAGGACTTGAACCACATTCAGTTCTTTGAGATTCCGGCGCCTTAAGCACTACACCACCTGTTGGTCCCATCAACAAGGTCTTGATGCTGAGATCCAGCCCCAGCCCCAGCTCCGGATCATGGGCATGTGTGTGCCTGGCGTGCTCAAGGAGGTCTCTAGACAGAAGCCCAGACCCTTCCCAAGTGGATCGGCTCAGAAAGCATGACCTTTTCTTTTATTGTTTTAACTCTATTTATTTATTCATTTATTTTTAATTTGACCAGAGAGGAACAGAGAAAGAGAGAGAGAGAGAGAGAGCAAGCAAACTGTCAGAGCAGGACTCAAATTGCAGTTGGCCATGTGGAAGTTCAGCGCCCTAACCACCACGCCGCCCGCTGGCCCCATGAAGGATCACCTTTGGCTGCTATTCCACCGTCCCACCCCTTTTCAGTTCTCTTTTCTTTCCTTCTTCTTTAAAAAAAGAAAAAATGTCAGAGGGTGCATGTACTCGCCAGAGGGAGAGAGAGAGAGAGAGAGAGAGAGAGAGACACGGAAAGTAAGAAAGCATCTCTCATGGGGGATGGCCATGCCAAAATCCCTTCTCCTCCATCTCTCTGTCCTGTAGGGGTTTTGGGCACCTGTGCATATGTGCCTGCTGTGTTTCTCCAGCACACAGTGGGTGTGTTAGGCCACCTTAACCACCATGCTCTGGGCTGGCCCTCATTTACCTTATCATCGCTTATTCATTCAAGACTGAGTGGGGAGAGGAGGGCACTCTGAGAGGGTCAGGTGAGTCAGACGCGCAGGGTGGAAGTGCACGCTCAGATCAGGAGAGCACAAAGTTCCAAAAGGGGGTTTAGGGGTCAGCTGATGTTATGGTGGGTAAGGTGACTGGATCCCACGTGGCTGACTGCACAGTTCAAGCCCCAGAGCCGGCAGCTTGAAAAATGTGCCAGCGGGGACCAGCAGTTAGCATAATGGCTATGTCACTGGACTCCCACGTAGTCGACCACGGTTCGTGTCCCAGACCCAGTGGCTTAAAACTCACGCCGGACGCGTGTGCGTGCGTGCCCAAGATCCCGAGAGGAGAATGGAGGAGAGGGGATTGTGGCGTGACCATCCCCCCTGGGGGGTGATTTCTCGCTTTCTGTCTCCATGTCTCTCTCTGTCTGTCTGGCGAGCGCACGCACCCTATAGCGAAAATCTCTTTAAAAAAAAATAATAAAAAATAAAAAGTGCCAACTCCCTGTGCGTGCATGCCTGAAATCCCGGGAGGAGAATGGATTGCAGCATGGCCGTCCCTCTGAGTGGTCGTTTCGCTCTCTCGCTCTCTCTCTCTCTCTCTCTGACAAGTGCACGTGCCCTATAGCAAATTAAACAAACAACAAATGCAAGTGGGTTTAGGACCAGATTGCGAGCTTCTTGGGTGCTATGCTGAGAGCCTGGACTTCCTGCCCTGGGCCATGCAGAGCCACAGAAAAAACGTCAAGGGGGAAATATAAGTCCTAAGGCCCCGATGGAGGCAAGATGAGTCCGGGAAATTGGGTCAGAGGCTTTTGTGGTGGATCAGGCCAAGACTGAGGAGGCCTGAGCTGGAGTGCGCACTGCGGTGAGAGGAGGGTCCGCCGGCCGGAAGTCGAGGGGAGCCAAACAGCACAAGGGTCTTTGAGCCCTGGAAACGGGTTGCCTGCTCTCCCTGCCACTTGTCCCAGGTCACCTGGCCGACTGATCCTGCCTCCTGCCTGCTCGGGGTCCCTACCTCATTGGGACTTCCTCTGCAGGTGTGAGAGAGCAGTTGTGGTTGTTGGGGTGTTGGCGCCTGCAGACATGAAACACACCCAGCAGTGGGCCTGTTGGGTTGACAGATGGGATTACCTTGTAGGAAACAGCTCTGCGGGAGGCCAGGGTGATAGGTTACAGGTAAAAGCGTGCTGGGTTACCCTCAGCGTGCCACAGGGCTGAAAGGAGCCTCGGGGGAGACAAAACCAGGGGACAAGCCCTCATTCCTAAACATGGAAGATGAATATGATTGCAGAAATAATTTTTTTTTTCTTTAGAGAGATTTTTGCTTTAGGATACGTGTGTTCGCCAGAGGGACAGAGAGAGACAGAGAGACAGAAAGCGAGAAATCACCCCCCAGGGGGATGGCCACGCCACAATCCCTTCTCCATTTCCTCTTGAGATTTTGGGCACGCATGCACTCACACAAGCCTGGTGTAAGTTTCAAGCCTCTGGGTCCAGGACTCAAACTGCAGTCAGCTCTGTGGGAGTCCAGCACCCCAACCACTACACCGCCTGTTGGCTCCACAATTTTTATTTTTTTTTTTTTGAGAGGTCTTTTGCTATAGGGCATGTGCGCTCGTCAGAAAGACAGAAAGACAGAGAGACAGAAAGTGAGAAGTCACCCCACGGTGGGGATGGACACGCCACAATCCCTTCTCCTCCACTCACCTATTGGGATCGTGGGCACACATGCACACATACCTGGCGTGAGTTTAAACCATCAGGTCCGGGACTTGAACTGCGGTCAACTACATGAGAGTTCAGCAACATAGCCATTATGCCAATTGCTGGTCCCTACTTAATTTTATTTATTACCATTATTTTAAATCTGACCAGAGAGAGAGAGAAAGTGAGAAAGCAAGCTGCCAGGTTCGGGACTTGAACCACAGTCGGCCATGTGGGAGTCTAGCACCCCAATCACCACACCACCTGCTGGTTTCTATTTTTTTTCCCCTTTTCAATGGGTGTGTCTTTGTGGGATAAAAATATAGGAAAGGGGGCCCCGGCTCCTGTGGCACACAGCTGGCAGTGGCCCAGGCTGTGGGGCTGGAAGCCACATGTTGACAGCTGTTGGAGTCCCTGGCCTGGTTGGCCCGAGAGCCTGCCAGGTGTGTGCCTGCACGCCTGGATCCTGGCGGGCTGGAGGACTGGAGGGAAAGCACTGTGATGTGACCAGGCCTCAGGGAGGGTTTTTCGCGCCCTCACTCTTGCATGTGCCCTGCCGTTAGTGAGAATAGTAGTCATAGGGGGAGAAAGGCGTACAGGTCTGCCTGCCTGATGCTGTGGCAACTGGGCCCAAATTAAATGCCTCCACAAAAGTCTCTTGGCTTCCCTGATCCTCTGATCGTCATTGGCCTGCTGGCAGGTCTTGGAGGTGTGGATGTGGGGCTCTCTAGGCGTGAGTGTTGTGTGGGGCCCTGCCTGGGAGCTTCTGCGTGCCTTCTGTGGAGTAGCCGCTTCTCCTACGTCACGTGTGGTCCCTCCGCCCGCAGGAGTGCTGCTGGATGTACAGAAGTTTTATTGTATCAGCGACAGCAGTGCTGGCTTGCTCCAGACAGGTAAGGTGTGAATCCCCGCCTGGAGCTGGGACCTGGGCTCATGCTGGGGGCGCGGTTGGTGCCACGAGGCATTCGCTTTTCTCCCGTGGATGCCTGGATGCGGGCACACACATCCACACGCTCTCACGTGCACCCACGTGGTCACAACACACGATACGTGTATGCGCACACACACTGCCTGTAACTGGCACACGCTGGTTCTTTGCTGCAGCCCTCTCCCTTCTCAGAACCTTGAGACATGGCTGTCCAACTGGGGTACAGCTTTCCTTGGGTACACCAACACTTCCAGGAGATACAGGAGCACAGAGAGTTTGGAGAGCTCCACTTCCAGATCCTTGAGGTGGTTCATGCTTCTTTCCCAAGATGAGCCCACCTGAGAATGAGCCCGCAATTGGCCTGTGGTCCTCCCTTTTCTCTCCCCCACCCTTTTGAGAGGTTTTTGCTATAGGGCATGTGCACTTGGCAGAAAGACAGAGAGAGACAGGGAGACAGAAAGTGAGAAATGGCTCCCCAGGGGGGACAGCCATGCTGCAATCCCTTCTCCTCCAGTCTCCTCTTGGGATCTTGGGCACACACACACATATACACCTGGCATGAGTTTAAGCCACCGGGTCCGGGACTTGAACCGCGGTCAACTACAAGGGAGTCCAGCAACATAACCATTACGCTAACTGCTGGTCCTCACTCCCCCCTTTTTAAAGTTTGCTGTAGGGCACTCTCTGAAGAGCAACAGGGAAAGAATGAGTGAGAAAGCCCCACCACCAGCACCTGAGAGATGGCCACCCTGCAGCCCCTTCTCTTCCACTCTCTTCTCAGGATTTTGGGCACTCATGCACACGTGCCCAGTGTGATTTTCATGCTGCTGGGTCTGGGCCTCGAACTGCCCAGTCAGCCATGTGGGACCCAGCCAACTTAACCACTACACCACCTGGATGACCCCCACCTCTCCCTTTACCATCCCCTGTCTACCATTTTAAACAGAGAGTCTTCTCCCTATCCTGGATGTACTGCTCCGTGGTGTAAAACCCTCCTGGGCACCAAACAGAGGGACCTTGGTGGGTGTTTGGCTTCTACTGGGGGGACCGTGGGAGCACAGCAGGGAGAGCATCAGCAGAGACAGCTGGGGTGCTGGCTCCATGGCGCAGCAGTGATGTGGAGCTCAAGACAGTCAGCTCCACGTGGCCACTGTGGTTTGAAGCCCCAGCCTGGTCGGCTTGAACACTCCAGGACTCCAGGCACGCATGTGAGGGCCCCAGATGCAGTGGGCTGGAGCGGGAGGAAGGGGCTGGGGCACGACCAGATCTGGGTGAGGGCCTCTCTCTCTCTCACTCTCCTGTGCACGTGCACATGCTCTATCATGAATACAGAAAAAAGCACTGGGGATATTTCCTTCAGGCCACAAACCCATGGCAAGAAGCCAGGTCTCATCTAGTTGCCCCACTATTACTTATCTACAAATTAGAATTCAGATGCGAGACAGTGATTGTAGAGATGGGTGCCAACACATTTTTTTCAAATAATTATTTTATTTAACTCTATTACTGATATTATTATTATTGTTTTCAGTTTGATCAAACAGAGAGAGAGAGGGAATGGGAAAAAGCAAGCAAGCCACCAGGTTCAGGACTTGAACCGTGGTCAGCTATGTAGGAGTTCAGTGCCTTTACCCACCACGCCACTGGCTGGCCCCAGGTGTCAACACATTTAAGTTTCATTTTATGTATTCATTTATTTAAGAAGAATTATTTATTTATTTAATTCCATTGGTTGTTATTATTGTTATTTAATTTGATCAAAGAGAGACTGAGAGAGAGAGAAAGGGAAAGTGAGAAAGCAAGCCGCCAGGTCTGGGATTTGAACCACAGTTGGCCATGTGGAAGTTCAACGCCTTAACCACCGTATCATCTGCCAGCCCCAGTTTCATTTTATTTTATTTACTTATTGTTAATTGCTGGAGGGTGAGAATGAGGCAGAGAGAGAAAGAGGGGAAGGGAGAGGGAAAAAGGACACCCCGCACAGGGGGGTGTGGTCAGACCACAATTCCTTTTCCTCTATTTCTCTAACATGTTGGATTTTGGACACACACACAAACATGCCTGGTGTGTTTTTCAAACATTTGGAGCTGGCTTTGCACTGCAGTTGACCATTTGGGATCAGGTTTCCTTAACCACCAGGCCATGGGGCTGGTTCATTTTATTTTATTTTATTTTATTTTGTGTATATTTATAGGGTACAATGCGATGTTTTGATACGTGTGTATACTGCGGAGTAATCAAATGGGACTAATTAGCACATCCAGCACTTTAAATACTCATCATTTCTTCGTGATGAGAACACGTAAAATCCTCTCTCTCAGCTGTTTTGAAATATGCGAGACACTCCCGTTAACTATAGTTTCTGTGCTGTGCAGTGGCACTCCGGAACCTACTCATTTAACTGTAGCTGTGTACCCATTAACCAATGTCTCCCTACCCCATCAATGAAAAAAATTGAAGCCAACATCTTTTTTTTTTTTTTAAGATCAGTTCTATGCCAAAATATTTTTAAATTTTTATTTATTTTTTCTGTGGAGGGAGAGAGCGAGAGCATCCTTAAGAGGGTCTTGATCCATTTGAGGGTGATCCGCTCCCAACCTTCAGTCAGCCCCAGGTCATGGGCATGCATGTGCCTGGTGTCCTCACAGCTATCTCTGGACCTGAACCGGAAACCTTCCCATGTGGCTTTACTGTCAGTTTCCCCTAGCCGTTTCTTAGCCTGGTGATCGGGGCTCGGTTTGTGAGTGCTGTGGAGGGAGAAGGGTGCGTGCTTGTGAGTAGATGAAGGGAAAACTCCCTGTTACAGAAGCAGCCCCAAAGGTGCACAGACAGGACAGTGAGCTTGGAGACTTGGGGGCTCGTCTTGTCTCAGGTGAGTCTCTTTACTGTTTTAGGGTGCCATGCAGTGGTCCCCAGACTGCTGTTGTCTGTCCACGGGCTTCAGAGAGGACCAAGATGTTGGAGAGAGAGCTTGGTTAAGGTTTGAGTGGGGGAGGGCAAGCAGATGGCGAAGTGGTTACGTTGCTGGACTCTCACATAGCCTACCACGGTTCAAAACCCAGACCTAATGACTTGAAACTCATGCTGGGCACGTGTGTGTGCATGCCCAAGATCCCAGGAGGATGGAAGAGAAGGGACTGTGGTATAGCCACCCCCAGAGGGTGGTTTCTCACTTTCCCTCTCACTCTCTGTCTCTGTCTGTCTCTTTCTCTCTGGATAGCACAAACTGAAGGCAAAAACCTCTGAAAAAAAGTCAAGTGGGAAGTTGGGGGAGGTCCCTTTGGCTTCCCATGGAACAGAGAAGCTACTGGACTAGTTAGTTCATTAATGTTTATATATTTTTTAATTTTTTTAATTTATTTTTTTTGGAGAGATTTTCGCTATAGGGTGCTTGTGCTCGCCAGACAGACAGAGAGAGAGACAGAGAGACAGAAAGCGAGAAATCACC
>NW_006203824.1:124448-126325 GCF_000334495.1 Tupaia belangeri chinensis | reverse complement strand
TCTCTTCCTCTTTTTTTTTTCCCCTATGTTTGTCCCTCTGCCCTTTCCCACTCTCCCATTACACTATCTCTGCTATATACAGTTGTCTTCCAGAAGAGTTACTGAAAAAGTGATACATACAAGTAAAGGGAGAGAGGCCACGAGTTCCAACCATCAGCTCATAAAGTTTTTGGCAATAGGGAGCATAAACTCCACTCAGGGTTGGATTAAGGGAGGGTCTCCTGCAGATCCACAAGTGTAGGTGAGTCTCCAGGGAATGCAGTTTCAGGAAAGCAGTTCTGGTATGCAGGGATGATTATCAGCTGATGCGGCACAGCAGTCATCTTGTAGTTACCAGGAATGGTGTTGTGGGAATCTGCAGTGTGAGTTGTCCTTGGGTATCTGGCTTCCTTAAGAATGGCAGAGTAGTTCTTGTTTTCCCCTGAGGTAATGCAGGGCTGGTAACTGTCATCTTCTCAAGTTGCAAGTTCTTCAACCTTGTCCGGGCCATCCAGCGCCGGAGAGGCCAGGGAGGCCGGGCCCTCGGAGAGGGGCCAGGCCATCCCGGCGCGCGGCTGCGCAGGGGCGTAAGCCCATTTTATTTTATTTTTAATGGACAAATAATAATTGTGTATATTTATAGGGTACAATGCGATGTTTTGATACGTGTATATACTGCGGAGTAATCAAATTGGACTAATTAGCATATCCAGCACTTTAAATACTCATCATTTCTTCATGATGAGAACACGTAAAATCCTCTCTCTCAGCTGTTTTGAAATATGCGAGACACTCCCGTTAACTATAGTTTCTGTGCTGTGCAGTGGCACACCGGAACCTATTCATTTAACTGTAGCTGTGTACCCATTAACCAATGTCAAATGAAAAAAACTGAAGCCAACATCTTTTTTTTTTTTTAAGATCAGTTCTATGCCAAAATATTTTTAAATTTTTATTTATTTTTTCTGTGGAGGGGGAGAGTGAGAGCATCCTTAAGAGGGTCTTGATCCATTTGAGGGTGATCCACTCCCAACCTTCAGTCAGCCCCAGGTCATGGGCATGCATGTGCCTGGTGTCCTCACAGCTATCTCTGGACCTGAACTGGAAACCTTCCCATGTGGCTTTACTGTCAGTTTCCCCTAGCCGTTTCTTAGCCTGGTGATCGGGGCTCGGTTTGTGAGTGCTGTGGAGGGAGAAGGGTGCGTGCTTGTGAGTAGATGAAGGGAAAACTCCCTGTTACAGAAGCAGCCCCAAAGGTGCACAGACAGGACAGTGAGCTTGGAGACTTGGGGGCTCGTCTTGTCTCAGGTGAGTCTCTTTACTGTTTTAGGGTGCCATGCAGTGGTCCCCAGACTGCTGTTGTCTGTCCACGGGCTTCAGAGAGGACCAAGATGTTGGAGAGAGAGCTTGGTTAAGGTTTGAGTGGGGGAGGGCAAGCAGATGGCGAAGTGGTTACGTTGCTGGACTCTCACATAGCCTACCACGGTTCAAAACCCAGACCTAATGACTTGAAACTCATGCTGGGCACGTGTGTGTGCATGCCCAAGATCCCAGGAGGATGGAAGAGAAGGGACTGTGGTATAGCCACCCCCAGAGGGTGGTTTCTCACTTTCCCTCTCACTCTCTGTCTCTGTCTGTCTCTTTCTCTCTGGATAGCACAAACTGAAGGCAAAAACCTCTGAAAAAAAGTCAAGTGGGAAGTTGGGGGAGGTCCCTTTGGCTTCCCATGGAACAGAGAAGCTACTGGACTAGTTAGTTCATTAATGTTTATATATTTTTTAATTTTTTTAATTTATTTTTTTTGGAGAGATTTTCGCTATAGGGCACGTGCGCTCGCCAGACAGACAGAGAGAGACAGAGAGACAGAAAGCGAGAAATCACCCCCCAGGGGGGATGGT
>NW_006203824.1:122403-124345 GCF_000334495.1 Tupaia belangeri chinensis | reverse complement strand
CCCACATGGCTGACTGTGGTTTGAGTTCTGGATCTGGCGGCCTGCTTTCTCTCTCTCTCTGCTTGTCTCTGGTCAGATCGAATAATAATAATAAATAAAATTAAAATGAATAATTCTGGGACCAGCAGTTGGCGTAATGGCTATGTTGCTGGATTCCCATGTAGTCAACCATGGTTTGAGTTACAGACCCGGTGGCTTAAACTCACGCCGGACGCATGTGCGTACGTGCCCAAGATCCAGAGAGGAGAACGGAGGAGAAGGGATTGTGGCGTGGCCATCTCTCCCGGGGGGTGATTTCTCATTTTCTATCTCTCTGTCTTTCTCTCTGGCAAGCGCATGCGCCCTATAGCAAAAACCTCTCCAAAAAGATTTTTAAAAGAAGAATTCTTTTTAAAAAATTAACACAGATGTGGCCTTTTCCACTATACTAAGTGCTTTAATGCATTTAAAAATTACTTATTTAAGGGGCCAGCAGGTGGCATGATAGTTAAAGTGCTGAACTCCCACATGGTCGACCATGGTCAGTTCCTGGGCTTGGTGGCTTGCTTTCTCACTTTCCCTTTCTCTCTCTTGCTCTATCTTTCTCTGGTCAAATGAAATAATAATAATAATAATTATAAATAAATAATTATTTTAAAATTAATTAATTAACTAATATTATTACTTAATTTCCTATTGGGCACGTGCACCCACCAGAAAGACACAGAGACAAAGAGAGGGAAAGCAAGAAAGCGAACTGCCAGGTTTGGTACTTGAACTATGATTGGTCATGTGGGAGTCTAGTGCTCCAACCACCATGCTACCTGCTGGTCCCTTTAATGCCTTTCTTTAAAAGATTTTTATTTGTTTGTTTATATCTTCCATGAGTGAGAGAGACAGAGAGACAGAGAAATCGCATTCCCAACAGAATCTAACTCCACAACCCTCCCCCAGCTACAGCCAGTCCAAGCCCATGGGCGTGTGCATCCCCGTTGTACTCAGAGCGATGTCAGGAAGTGAACCCTGAACCTTCCCTTGAGGTCAGCATGGCAGCAGGCAGCACTTACCTCCTGTGCTACCATCTGGTCCCTTTAAGTGCTTGAAATATAAACTCGCTTGACCCTCACAACAATCCTGAGAGGCAGGTCTTTATTATTTATCATTTTACCCACTTTACTGATGCTGAAACTGAGGCTCAGAGAGGTTATGGAACTTGCTAAAGCTCGGATTGGAACCCAGAAATCTATCTCCAGAATCCGACTCCTAACTCTGTGGCCATTAATTACTCCCACAGAAATAACCCGAAGTTGGAGATTCTAGGAATGAGGAATCTCTGCTCTCCCGTTAGGAATGGGACCTGGAGATTCCCAGAGCATCTGCAGATTTAAAGAATTTAAATTCTGCAAATGTCCCCTGCCCCAAACCGCATGAAAGTACTAGAAGACTGAGGGAAATAGTTTTATAACCTTTTGGGTAAAAAAAGGTTTACATAAACAAAATATGAAACAGCCCTTTCCCTCTGGGAAGATTAATTAATGTTTTTTATTTCTATTTTTATTTCTTCTTCTTTTTAACATTTATTCATTTTTTTAAAAAAAGAATTGTTTTATTTAACTTTGTTTGTTTTATTTATTTATTTTAATTATTGACCAGAGAGGGACAGAGAGAGAGGAGGGGGGATGTGAGAAAGCAAGTTGACAGGTCTGGGACTTGAACTGCAGTAGGCCATGTGGGAGTCCAGTGCCCTCAACCATTAGGCCACCTGCTGGCCCATGTATTCATTTATTTACCTATGTATTTGTTTTGATTTATGAAGCTGCCGGATCCAGGAGTTGATCCACAATTGGCCATGTGAAAATCCAGTGCCTTAACCACCTCGCCATCTGCTGGCTTGGAAGATTGTTAATTATTTTTCTTTTTTTTTTTTTTTTTTGGAGGTTTTTTCCCAACGGGGGGGGGGGTC
>NW_006203824.1:110723-122375 GCF_000334495.1 Tupaia belangeri chinensis | reverse complement strand
AGACAGAGAGAGGCAGAGAGACAGAAAGCGAGAGATCCCCCCCCCAGGGGGAATGGCCATGCCCCAATCCCTTCTCCTCCATTCTCCTCTCGGGATCTTTAAGCCACCTAGTCCAGAACTCGAACCGCGGTCGACTATGTGGGAGTCCAGCGACATAGCCATTACACTAACTGCTGGTCTCAATAGATAACATTTTTAACTGACATATAATTGTATTTTTTATCAGGCACAGGGTGATTGTTTAGTACATGAATACAATGTGCAATGATCAAATCAGAGTAATTAGCATATCCATCATCTCAAAAATTCATCATTGTGTTGGGAACATTCAAATTTTCTTCTAGTTATTCTGAAATTCACAATGAATTACTGTTAACTAAAGCTACTTTATCCCTTATAGTGCTGTAGAACATTAACATTTATTCCTCTTCTTTAGTTGTAATTTTGTATCCATTAACCAACATCCCCCATCCGCCCTATTCCCTCGTTTTACCAGTCTCTAGTAATTATTAATGCTTTATACCAGTGTAACTTGATGTAGTCTTTTTTGGAGGCCTATTTTGGCATTGCCTACTGAAATTTTAAATGCCATTGACACCAAAGATCATTCTCTGTGGAATATTAGATTGAACCACATTACTGCCGCTTTTTTAGGTCAAAACTGGCCTAATTTTTACAATTGCATGACTCAACCCAGTTTTAGAGCGGGTGGGGGTGTGTGGGAAAGACTGGAGTCTGAGCTGGGAAGAAGCTAGACAGACATTGGATTCAGGAAATGTCAATCAATTATGCTCAATAAATGGAGACTCAGGTGGTGGGCGGGGCCTTCCAAAACTTAAGACCCTTGGACCAAGGAGGAACCGCGTGCAGGAGGCCCAGACCTTCTCTCCTGCACCTGCTGGCTGGTCTAGCTTGCTTGTTACCAGGACGGGCATTAAATAAAATTTTAAAAAAAGAGAAAGAGAGAGAGAGAGGCCTCTGAGAGAGGAGCTGATTCTACTTAAGGCAGGCAGGCAGTGTGCACTGGTCTGTCTGGTTTACAGTCAAGCTACGGCATGGCAATTTCTTTGTCCTCGCCGAAGAGCAAACACATTTATTCACCCAGTCGTCAACATTACCCAGGAGTTACTTTAAAAACTGGTATAACTGCAACTGTCAGTATCTGCGAAATATTGTACCTATGCAGGAAAACCAGCTCTTTCCCATCGCCCTGGCACATCACTGGCTCAGACAATGTGCTCATTCCAGACCATCCTCTCCCGCTGATCAAAGAGGCCCAGGCCCACCTCCCTTTCCTCTTGCCCATCACCTACCAGCCCGGTTCCAGTGAGAACCAGACCCGTTCCAGTACCAGGCGTGTAAAGACAGGAAACTGGCCTCCATGCCACGCAGGGCTTCACATTCACTTCCTGTCCACCTTTACACAGCCCGGGAGGGAGATGCTGCCTTCTCCTGCACAGGGTGGCTTCCCACCAGGCCTAGCCCCTGCACTTTGGGCAATGGTTGCATGTTGGGTGAGGATTCTGAGTCGCCTCTTCTCCTCTTCATGCCTGTGGCCCACTGCAAGATGCCCTCTGTGCTGTCTGAGCTAGGCCCTTGTCCTGGGCCTGGGGTGGGGGCGGGGCTCCAGGCATCCCTTGCGTGTCTCCTCCAGTCTTCATCGGCTGCTTGCTGCTGTCTGCACCGGTGTTTGGCTACCTGGGCGACCGACACAGCCGCAAGGCCACACTGGGCTTCGGGATCCTGCTCTGGTCAGGGGCTGGCCTCTCCAGCTCTTTCATCTCTCCCCGGGTAGGTGTCTACACCCCTGTCCAGGCCCCGGGGACCTAACCATGCATGCCTCCTCTTTGAGCCAGCCCCAGCAGAGCCAGGTGGAGGAGATTCTGTTCCATTCCTGGCTCCTGGCTGGCCGTGATCGCTCTCTAGAGCTGGGTGAGGAGGTGAGAGCACAGCCTCCGGGGGCCTGAGCCTGAGCAGGGCAGCGCCCGTTAGACTTTCTTAACTGGACGCTTCCTCTCTTGCAACTCCTGCTGCTTCATTTCCTCCTGGCTCTGCTGGGGGTGGGGACCATCTTGGGAAACTGGCCCGAATACCAAAGGAGACTCAGGAAAAAGACCCCCCTGGGTGTTGGGGCAGGCTGAGCAGCAGGCACCAGTAGGGGGCACCCTGTGATTTAGGGAAGCTGGGATGGGGAGGGTAGTGAGTTGTCTGAAGCCCTGACCTACTACTCTCCCTCCCGTGGGGGCTGGTGTCACAAGGACCCCCTCGGCCCCTTTGACAGATCCTCGGGTCCTTTGCCCCATGGGTTATTTCTGAACTCACCGTGGTCTCATGCCTGGCTTGCCCAGTATTCCTGGCTCTTTTTCTTGTCCCGGGGAGTGGTGGGCACGGGCACAGCCAGCTACTCCACCATCGCACCCACTGTCCTGGGCGATCTCTTCACGGAAGACCAGAGGACCCGAGTGCTGGCCATCTTCTACCTCTTCATCCCTGTCGGAAGGTTGGTGTCCCCCCTGGATCTGCTTCCCCAGGTGGTAAACTGAGGTCCAAAGAAGTCACACAACTGGGCGAGGGGTAGGAGAGCTCCAACCTGGAGGTCTGGCATCTGAATCCCAGTGCTACCCCTTCCTCACCATGTCAGTTTACCTCTGAGCCTCCCTTTTCTCACCTGTAAACGGGGTCCAGAATGCCAGCTGACAGGTCGTGGTGACGATTAGACATGACAAGGATGCTCCCTGGAGGTTAGCATACTCTGTGGGAGGGTGGCCTGCTCAAGAACGAGGTGGGGCTGGCCTTGGGAGGTGAAGTGAGGAGGTGTGTTAGGGCCAGGCCTTGCATCCCGCTGCAGGGTCGGTCAGAGCGGGATTTGCAGCCAGGCCCCTGGGCTCCGACCCAGGTTTCCTGAACTAGCTCGACTCCAGCAGGGCTGAGCCTTGGGCATGAGGACTGGGTGGTGGTGGGGGTGGTGTGTGTCCTGATGTGGGAGAGAGTGCAATCAGGGGGCGGGCGAGGAGCCCGTGGTCACTGGGGACTTGACCCAGGGCAGTGGACCCCTGGTCCTCATGTGGCTGGCTGTGAACCTGTGGGAGCCTGGGCAGGGCCCCCTCACTGCACCTCCCTGCCCTCTGTCGTAGTGGTCTGGGCTACGTGCTGGGATCGGCCGTGACAGAGCTGACCGGGAACTGGCGTTGGGCCCTTCGAGTGAGTCCGGCTTCCTTTTTCTTCCCTCTGCTTTCCCCCTGGGCCGGCAGGGACTTTCCACTCGGGTGGCCTCTGCCCCTTGGCACGGTACTTGGCGCCATGGGGGGGTGGTCCGATGCTGGCGGCTCTGGACATTGGAGCCTTATAGGGAACATGAGGTATGGAAGTTGTGCCCCTGAGCTCAAATTCTGGCTGCTCAGTGTACTCGCTGAATGTTCTCAAGCAAGTTGCTGGTCTTCAGAGCCCCAGTCTGCCTATCTGTAAAGTGGGGACAGCAAATGCTACCTCTGGAATCTTGAGGATTGATGAGACAAGGGATGGAAAAATCCTGGGTCAGGGCACACGTGACAGGCCCTTACGGACTGGCAGCTGGGGTTGCTCAGGTGGAGCCAGGACTCCTGGGGGAATACTGCGGAGGCCATGCTGGGGCTGTGGCCACTAGTGGCTCAGAGTCAGGCCCATCAGAAGGGGATGGCACTCAGTGGCAGAGAGGACTGGGGGGCCTGGTCCGGTGAGAGTGTGGGCCTCTGCCGAACCATCCTGGTGCAGAGGGAGCGCTCGTGTGATGTCAGGAAGGCAGGAGTAGGACCGTGTGGATTGGGCAGCCTTGGGGGAGGTAAGTCTGACTGCGACTGAGCTGTTTGAAGGCTGCTCCAAGGCAGGTAATGCGATCCCTGCCCTGGGGTATGGGCAGAGAGCCAAGCCAGGAGAGGATTCCAGGGGAGGACTAGCATGACAGATAGTGGCCTGGGTCAGGAACAGGGCCAACTGCTGGGGCAGCAAGAACTCAGTACTCAGGGCTCCTGTTCTCAGCCATCTCGGCCCACTGATCCCGCAGAGTAGTGTCCGTACTGGACAGAGAGGTTCTAAGTCCGGTCCTGAGGGAACCCCACTTCCCAGAGGCTGTCCTCACAGGGGAAAGAGGGTGAGAAACAGGGGGATGTCCAATTCTGGGTTTAGCCAGCACCCTGGGAATGGCTCCCCCCACCCCAGGGCCTGGACACTGTGGCTGGCCCTGCAGCCAGTCACCCTCATGGTCTTCTGGGCCTCAGGAGGGTGCAGCCCTGAGCTTCCTGGGCCCTCCTGTCCCCCCCAGATTATGCCCTGCCTGGAGGCCGTGGCCTTGATCCTGCTTATCCTGCTGGTTCCAGACCCACCCCGAGGAGCTGCTGAGAAGCAGGGCTTGGTGGTGCCTGGGGGCCCACGGAGCAGCTGGTGTAATGACGTCAGATACCTGGGGAGGAAGTGAGTAACCCTGCTCCCCTCTGCAAGCTGTAGAAACCCCTCTGTCTGCGTCCACATTACTGACTTCCCTCTTTCTGCCTCCAGGAAGCCCTCCCTGGTTGTCCCAACATTCATAGCCCTCTTCTGAGCTCCCAAATGAGATGCCCCTCCCTCACGTGGGGCTCAGACTTTAACACTTTGCCATGTGTCAGAGATGTGGGCTGGGAGGGAGGCAGGCAGTGTGAGCTCCAGACTTGTCTCTGCACCTTCCATTCCCTTCAGGGACCCCAAGATTCAGAGCCCCATCTCCTCGTTTATCTGATGGACATAGTTCTCCAGCCTTGCCTACTTCTTGGGGCTGCTGGGAGGGTGCTGGGAGTTGATCACCCACCTCCAAGCCTCTTGGGCGTGCACCATTCTCTGTCCTAGGGACGTGGGGGGAGGCAGGGAGGAGTCAACTCAGTCCAAGCCTTGTGATTCATGGCGATATGGGGCACAGAGAGGACCCAGCTCTCTGCCACGGAGCCAAGAGACTGCATCAGGGGACTTGGAAGCAGATGTGGGCAGGCAGGGACAGCTTCCTGGAGAGCGTGAGGTTGGACTGAGGCCTCTGGCAATAGGGAGATTTGGTCCTGCAGAGGAGGGAGGAGGGCACAGCCTGAGCATGGTGTGGGGGTAGCTGTTTGGGGGGCGGGGGATGTCTCAGGACTGTAGGAGACCGGAGCTCAGGAAAGGCTGGGAATGATCCAGACCCTGGATCCTGGGGTTACCTGAGTGCCAGGATGGAGTAGGGGCAGGCAGACCCCTTCAGCCCCAGCCTTTCCCGATCTCAGCTCGGGCACCTTCTCTTGCAGCTGGAGTTTTGTGTGGTCGACCCTCGGAGTGACAGCCATGGCCTTTGTAACTGGAGCTCTGGGCTTCTGGGCCCCCAAGTTTCTGTTCGAAGCTCGAGTGGTCCATGGGCTGCAGCTTCCTTGCTTCCGGGAGCCGTGCAACAGCCGAGACAGGTGAGGGGCCTTGGGACCGGGGTCCCTGGCCAGCTTGAGGGGTCTCGCTGGGGCAGTTCTCAGGAGGTTGTGAACCCCAAAACTCGGTCTTCCTGGGCACACAGTGCTCTGTGAGAGCAGCAGGACTGGGCCCTGGGGGACTGGCAGGAGGCCTGGGACCTAGCCCCAGCTGAGCTCCTACGGGCCACGAGCAGCTCCCTTATCCTCTCTGGGTCGAAATCCCTGTCTTTTCACCGTTGGGGCTACTGTGAGGGTCCAGAAGGCACCACTGGGGAGGGTGTGGAGACTTCTGCGGGATGATGGGAGTCTTAGGCAGCCTTCCTTTGAAAGGGCCCAGTGTCTTCTGTGAGGTCATTCCATTTTACAGATTGCAGAGGAGGCCCCCGGGGCCTCCTCTCGTGTCTGGGTTGAAGCTTCCACACACCACTCGTTTGTTCTTTGCCTGAGAGTCCTGGGTTGCTGCTGGGGGGAGAGGCTGGCACTCTGCCCTCGGGGGATGCCCTCTCCATGTCCTATTATCTGGCTGTCCCTTCTGCCCTGCTATGCTCC
Organism: Tupaia belangeri chinensis; assembly: GCF_000334495.1. Lineage (NCBI taxonomy): Eukaryota > Metazoa > Chordata > Mammalia > Scandentia > Tupaiidae > Tupaia > Tupaia belangeri. The sequence goes on along the minus strand of NW_006203824.1, from coordinate 116,394 downwards.
ACTTCTGTCCTCAAACCTTCGACCTCATTCTCCAAGGATCCCCAGGACCTCCTGATGCTGAGTCAAGACCATCTTTCAATCTCCCCTTACTTGTCTCCTGTTCCCTGAAACCCTCACTCCTAGTGTCCTCCTCTCCGGCAGGTGCTTTTCTGCCCCCTTTTGGTCCCCTGGTCCTCTCTGAGCCTGCCCTCATGGGATCCTTGGCCTTCCTCAGGGCTCTGGGCTTTTCCTTCGAGCCTCAGCCTCCCCCTGCAAGCTTCAGCCGGCACTTTCTTAGCTGGCCACGCCTACATCCAGCCCCTCCTCCCTTGCCTCCTCCCCCACTTCATCATTCCCTGATGCCCAGAGAGAGGTCTATGTAATTTCCAGGTGTCCATGATTCTGTGCTTGTCTGTGTCCCCCGCCCACAACTCACTTCCCTTTTCTCATCATTACTTATTAAGAATTTACTTTGTGGGGCTGGCAGATGGTGTAGCGGTTAAAGCACTGGACTCCCAACATGGCTGACAGCAGTTCGAGTCCTGGACCCAGTGGCTTCAAAATCTCACCGGCGCATGTGCGTGTGTGTCCAAGGTCCTGGGAGAATGGAGGAGAAGGGATTGCGGTGTGGCCATCCCCTCCAGAGGGTGATTTCTCTCTCCAGCGAACATGTGTGCTCTAAGGCAAAAATCTCTAAAAAATAAAGTTTATTTTGGTTCAGGCCTTATAGTAAAACTAAAAATCAAAAGCAAAAACAACCCCCAAATTAATTTTCTCCCAATTTTAGAGGCCAGAAATCCAAGGTGGTTTTGCTGGGCCCAGCTCAAGATGGCGGCAGGCCAACATTCTCTCTGGGGGCTGGCTCCAGGAAGAGTCCTTCCCTGCCATTCTAGGGTCAGGTGGCTGCTGGCATTCCCTGGCTTCTGGCTGCCACATTCCTCTAGTCTCTGCCTTTGGGGTCCTCATGGCCTTCTTCCTCTTAAATTAATTCGTTTACATTTGTTATAGGGTGCGTGCACTTGCTGGAGAGAGACAGAGTGAGAAAGTGAGAAATCGCCTCCTAGGGGGGTGGCCACACTGCACCAGCCTCTCTCCTCCATTCTCCTCTCAGGATTTTGGACATGTACACACATAGGCCTGGCATGTTTTTCAAGTTTCCGGGTCTAGGACTTGAACCGTGCAGTCAGCCATGTGGGATCAAGGTGCTTTAACCATGATGCCACCAGCTGGCCTGGCCTTCTCTTCTGTTTCAAGTCTCTGTTCTCTCCAAAGAGAACAGGTGAGACTGCATTTAGGAGTCACCTGAATAATGGAGGACAATCTCTCCATGGCAAGAGCCTTAGTTTAATCACATTTGCAGAATTTGTGTTTCTCTATGCGGGAACATTTGCAGGTTCTAGAGATGAGCTGTACTTATCCTGGGTAGAGGGATCTCTCAGCCTACTACAGAGTGGGTGCAAGGTCCTGGTGCTGGGCCTCTGCACAGACCTCCCCTCTCGATACACCTCCTTGGATACAATAAGCCCCAAGGTGAGGGTGGGCAGGGGCAGGAAGTTGCAGCATGCAGGATTCTAGCTCAGCCAGAGGGAGAACTTCCAACACAGCAGAGCCGAAGTGGCCCAGAGGGAAGGAGCTGCATGGGGGTGGCAGTGAGCTTTCCACCTCTTGGCACATGTAAGTGGAGGTTGGACAGTCTCTTTCTGGGGCCGTTGTGCAGGGATCATTGTAGAACTTATGGGCCTTTAAGGGGCCTCCTGGCTTGGAGATCCTGTGATACTGGGAAGGCCCGTGTGGAAAGAACTCAAAGAGCTTGGTGGCTGGGGCATGCCTGCTGGGTGCACCTCTTGCTCAGAGCCAATGGGGGTGCCGTCCAGGCTGCCTGTCTGGATAATCAATCCTAGTCTCACAAAGGTCTCAAGAACCTGCCAGGGCCGGCTCAGACCAGAACTCAGAGACGGATAACATCCAGATCTGGGGTCACTTGACTAGGCTGAGCCGGAGCCTTGCACAGCTTGCAGGGCTGGGAAGGTTCCGGGAACACATTTAAGCTGCCTAAAGACACACATGCTTCTGTCTGCTAGGCAGAGGGCCAGGAGGCCCTGGCTGTGTCCCTCAGAGGCTGTGTGAGCTCGCCAAATTCCTTCCCTCTCTGGGCACCGCACTGTCCTATACACCGAGGAGATGGGGTGTGGGGGGGACGTTTTGCAAGAGTTGTTTAGGGAAAGGTGCTTTGTGTGCGTGTGAGAAGTCTTAGTCTATACCACCCTGGCTTTTATCTCAGTGGGAGCTCTGCCAGGAATCGCAGGGGACTGGAACTCATGGCCAGGAGTGTTTGGGTCTGGGAGGGGACCCTGGCCACTGGAGAAGAGTGGGGACCACATCAGGAAACTGGAAAGCCAAGGGCAAGTTTCAAGGATTCCTAGTTGTTGTGCAAAGTGAGGAAGGCAGGAGAAAAGGTGGTTAAACAGATCAGCAGGGACCAGTCCCACAGGGCCAGAGGGCAACGGGGTCACTGAGGGGCTGCAAGGTCCTGGCTGAATTTGTATTTTCAAGAGTTCATGGGGACCAGCGGTTAGCGTAATGGCTATGTTGCTGGATTCCCATCTAGTTGACCATGGTTCAAGTCCTGGAACCGGTGGCTTAAACTCACGCCGGGCGCGTGTGCATGCCTGCCCAAGATCCCAAGAGGAGAATGGAGAAGGGATTGCGGTGTGGCCATCCTCCCTGGGGGGTGATTTCTCGCTTTCTATCTCTCTGTCTCTCTCTGTCTGTCTGGCAAGTGCACGCGCCCTATGGCAAAAACCTCCCCAAAAAAAAAAAAAAAAGAGTTAATACTGGTCACACTTTCTCTTTTTTTTTCTTCTTTTTATTAATTTATTTAAATTTATTATCATTGTTATTGTACTTTTCAGTTTGATCAGAGAGACACAGACAGAGGGAGAGAGAGGGAAAGTGATAAAGCAAGCCACCCGGTCCAAGATTTGAACTGTGGTCGGTCATGTGGGAGTCCAGCACCTTTAACCACCACGTCACTTGCCGGCCCCTATTGGTCACACTTTCAACTATCCCTTTGAGTGCCTTTGAAAGGAGGGTTGGGACAAGCAGATGGCATAATGGTTATGTTGCTGGACTCCCACTTGGTCGACCATGGTTCAAGTCTTGGATCTGGCAGCTTAAAACTCATGCCAGGTGCATGTGCGTGCGTGCCCAAAATCCCAAGAGGAAACTGGAGGAGAAGGAATTGTGGCGTGGCCATCCACCCTGGGGGGTGATTTTCCTCTATGTCTTTGGGGAGTGCATGTGCCCTATAGCAAAAATCGCTCTCAAAAAAAAAAAAAAAAAAAAGGAGGGCTGCAGGCCAACAGATGGCATGGTGATTAAGACACTGGATCCCATATGGTCATTTCTGTGGTTCAATTCCCAGACCCGGCAGACTGCAAAAATCACACCAGGCATATCTATATACATGCCCAAAATCCCAAGAAGAGAATGGAGGAAAAAGGATTGCCATGGGGGATCCTGCCTGGGGGATGATTTCTCATTTTATTTTCCTCTGTCTCTGGCGAACACACCTGCCCAATGGCAAAACATCTAAAAAAGAAAGAAAGGGGCTCTGGACAGCCCAGTCCTGTGGCACATGCTGATACTGCTCAGCAAGCTGGGACCAGGTAGGAAGCCCTGGCTCAATTCCTGGCCCACACTAGAAGTCAGGTGCTATAGTCCCAGTTACGCAGGAGGCTGAAGCAGGAGGGCCATGCTATAGTGAGGCCCTGTCGATAAATAAAAAAAATAAAATAAAACAAAATAAGGAGGCTTCGGATCGCAGAGTGGACCAGGAGGCTGATTTCTATGGAGATGCGGCCCTCTCGTTTACTGCCTGGGTAATCTCGACCTTAACCTTTCCCCTTGCCATCCTCCCGTCCACCTGGGAATTCTGGGAGGGCTCAGAGAGTTCCCCTGCTCAGTGTTTATCTCTCGTGTTCTAGGCGTCATGGTCCCAAGCACAGAGTCCGGAACGTAAACCAAACCTGGTTGCCAATGTCCAGGAACTCACAGGCTAGGGAATGACCCTCGTGTAAGACACAGAGGGTGCCGTGGGGGCTGGTGGGAATGACAAGCATCCAGGGCACAGGGAAGGCATACCCCAGGGGACGTTCCTGATGGGTCTTCACGAGTAGGCTCTCGGGAGGTAGGGCAGTTAGGAAAGGGTGGAGGATGACAGTGCGAGGTGGGGAGGGGGGTGGGGAATGGAGCGGGGACAGCACCTAGTCAGTGGACGGAGGAGGACCGAGCTGGGCCTGGGGTTGGGATGAGCTGGTCGTGAAGTCCCCATGTACACCAGCTTGAGTGCGGATCTGCAGTCACCCGTTACTGTGTTGCTGACAGAAATACTTGAGACCGGGTGACTGCCAAGAATAGAGGTTTGTTTAGCTCAGTAACCAACTTCTGGTGGGGTTACGACAGGGCAGGGAGGGCGAGGTCTTGAGCAGAGTGGCCAGCCACACGCTACTGATTGTTTCAGTCTGCGTCTGTTGCCTCATTTCCTTTCTTTCTCTTTTTCTTTTTTTTTGGAGAGGTTTTTGCTACAGGGCACATGCGCTCGCCAGACAGAGAGAGACAGAGAGACAGAAAGCGAGAAATCACCCCCCAGGGGGGATGGCCATAACTCAATTCCTTCTCCTCCATTCTCCTCTCAGGATCTTGGGCACGCACGCACACACGCCCGGCGTGAGTTTAAGCCACCGGGTCCAGGACACGAACCGTCGTTGGCTACATGGGAGTTCAGCAACATAGCCATTACGATAACGGCCCTTTCTTTTTTTCTTAAGAGGCTTTTGTCTTGGGGGTGTGTGTGTGTGCTCACTGGAGAGAGAGACAGAGACAGTGAGATGGAAAGTGAGAAATCACCTTCCGGGGGTTGGCCATAATCCCAAGGTCCTCCCAGGATCTTGGGCATGCATGCACACATGCCCGGTGTGATTTTTTCAAGCCACCAGTAAAGGACTCGAACCATGGTTGGGCATGTGGGAATCCAGCGACGTAACTGCTATGCCAGCTGCAGGCCCCCACTTCCTCTTCTTAAAAACACCAGGACAGAATCATGGGGGATCCCACCCCAATGACTATCATGCCAAAGACCCCACCCTGAGATACCATGAAGGAATTAAGTTTTCACTTACCACCTTTACAAGACAGCAAGTCCTGGGCTGGCCCCTTGGCCTGCTGGTTAAGAGAGCCGGATCTCACATGGCTGACCACCTTGTCCAAATCCTGGCCCCAGTGGCTTGAAAAACATGTCGGAAGCACATGCATCTATGTTGGTAGGCTGGAGACGTGGAAGAGTAGGCCTTGCAGTGTGACTACACCCACTGAGGACTGCTTTCTCCTCTCTCTCCATCTCTGTCTCTCCTATGAGTGAAGCTATTGGGTTGTTGGAAAAGTTATGATGCATTTTTTCATGGAAAAAATAATACGTCATGGGACCAGCAGTTAGCGTAATGGCTATGTCTCTGAACTCCCATGTGGCCGACCGTGGTTCGAGTCCTGGACCTGGCGGTTTAAACTCACGCTGGGCGCATGTGCGTGCGTGCCCAAGATCCCGAGAGGAGAATGGAAGAGAAGGGACTGCGGCGTGACCATCCCCCCTGGGGGGTGATTTCTCACTTTCTGTCTCTCTGTCTCTCTCTGTCTT
>NW_006203824.1:109953-110677 GCF_000334495.1 Tupaia belangeri chinensis | reverse complement strand
ACATGTGCCCTATAGCAAAAACCTCTAAAAAAAAAAAGGTCATAACTTTTCCAAAAACCCAATAAAAAGAATTAGAAAAAGAAAAAAGAAAAAAGAACTGGTGGAGAATTTTAGGCAGAGAGTGGGCAGAGTCCTGGTTATATCTGTGCTCTAGAAAGTGCTCTCTGGGGGTCGCGTGGAAGTTGTTCTGGAGAAACAGGTCTCCACAGGAGCGATGTGCAAGGAGGAGCCAGATGGAAGTGGACTGTGTCCAGGAGTAGGTGAGAAAGGTAATAAAGTCAAGAGCGGGCTGCTCGAGGGGTGTGTGAAGACGGAGGTGGAAGGATGGACCTCAAAGAAGGGATGGGTATAGGGTACCCAGACAGGAGCCGGCTATGTCGTAGGAGTGCAACACAAAAATACTCACTTGCCTCCATTCCTCTTAGTAATTTTTTAAAAAAGAATTATTTTATTGGGGCCGGCAGGTGGCATGGTGGTTAAGGTGTAGGACTTCCACGAGGCCAACTGTGGTTCGAGTCCCAGATCTGGCAGCGGCTTGCTTTCTCACTTTCCCTTTCTCTGTCTCTCTCTGGTCAAATGAAAAAGAGTAATAATAAATAAAATGAAATGAATAATTCTTTATAAATTATTTAATATATTTTTATTTAATTTGACTAGAGAGAGAGACAGAGAGAAAGAGAAAGAGAAAGTGAGACAGCAAGTCAGCAGGTTGTGTTCAGACTTA
>NW_006203824.1:105214-108852 GCF_000334495.1 Tupaia belangeri chinensis | reverse complement strand
ACTGTTTGTTTCAGTCTGCGTCTGTGTGGCCTCTGCCTGCCTCATTTCCTTTCTTTCTCTTTTTCTTTTTTTTTGGAGAGGTTTTTGCTACAGGGCACATGCGCTCGCCAGACAGAGAGAGACAGAGAGACAGAAAGCGAGAAATCACCCCCCAGGGGGGATGGCCATAACTCAATTCCTTCTCCTCCATTCTCCTCTCAGGATCTTGGGCACGCACGCACACACGCCCGGCGTGAGTTTAAGCCACCGGGTCCAGGACACGAACCGTCGTTGGCTACATGGGAGTTCAGCAACATAGCCATTACGATAACGGCCCTTTCTTTTTTTCTTAAGAGGCTTTTGTCTTGGGGGTGTGTGTGTGTGCTCACTGGAGAGAGAGACAGAGACAGTGAGATGGAAAGTGAGAAATCACCTTCCAGGGGTTGGCCATAATCCCAAGGTCCTCCCAGGATCTTGGGCATGCATGCACACATGCCCGGTGTGATTTTTTCAAGCCACCAGTAAAGGACTCGAACCATGGTTGGGCATGTGGGAATCCAGCGACGTAACTGCTATGCCAGCTGCAGGCCCCCACTTCCTCTTCTTAAAAACACCAGGACAGAATCATGGGGGATCCCACCCCAATGACTATCATGCCAAAGACCCCACCCTGAGATACCATGAAGGAATTAAGTTTTCACTTACCACCTTTACAAGACAGCAAGTCCTGGGCTGGCCCCTTGGCCTGCTGGTTAAGAGAGCCGGATCTCACATGGCTGACCACCTTGTCCAAATCCTGGCCCCAGTGGCTTGAAAAACATGTCGGAAGCACATGCATCTATGTTGGTAGGCTGGAGACGTGGAAGAGTAGGCCTTGCAGTGTGACTACACCCACTGAGGACTGCTTTCTCCTCTCTCTCCATCTCTGTCTCTCCTATGAGTGAAGCTATTGGGTTGTTGGAAAAGTTATGATGCATTTTTTCATGGAAAAAATAATACGTCATGGGACCAGCAGTTAGCGTAATGGCTATGTCTCTGAACTCCCATGTGGCCGACCGTGGTTCGAGTCCTGGACCTGGCGGTTTAAACTCACGCTGGGCGCATGTGCGTGCGTGCCCAAGATCCCGAGAGGAGAATGGAAGAGAAGGGACTGCGGCGTGACCATCCCCCCTGGGGGGTGATTTCTCACTTTCTGTCTCTCTGTCTCTCTCTGTCTTTCTGGCGAGCGCATGTGCCCTATAGCAAAAACCTCTAAAAAAAAAAAAAAGGTCATAACTTTTCCAAAAACCCAATAAAAAGAATTAGAAAAAGAAAAAAGAAAAAAGAACTGGTGGAGAATTTTAGGCAGAGAGTGGGCAGAGTCCTGGTTATATCTGTGCTCTAGAAAGTGCTCTCTGGGGGTCGCGTGGAAGTTGTTCTGGAGAAACAGGTCTCCACAGGAGCGATGTGCAAGGAGGAGCCAGATGGAAGTGGACTGTGTCCAGGAGTAGGTGAGAAAGGTAATAAAGTCAAGAGCGGGCTGCTCGAGGGGTGTGTGAAGACGGAAGTGAAGGATGGAACTCAAAGAAGGGATGGGTATAGGGTACCCAGACAGGAGCCGGCTATGTCGTAGGAGTGCAACACAAAAATACTCACTTGCCTCCATTCCTCTTAGTAATTTTTTAAAAAAGAATTATTTTATTGGGGCCGGCAGGTGGCATGGTGGTTAAGGTGTAGGACTTCCACAAGGCCAACCGTGGTTCGAGTCCCAGATCTGGCAGCGGCTTGCTTTCTCACTTTCCCTTTCTCTGTCTCTCTCTGGTCAAATGAAAAAGAGTAATAATAAATAAAATGAAATGAATAATTCTTTATAAATTATTTAATATATTTTTATTTAATTTGACTAGAGAGAGAGACAGAGAGAAAGAGAAAGAGAAAGTGAGACAGCAAGCCAGCAGGTTGAATTCAAACTGAGTCAGCCATGTAGGAGTCCAGCACCCCAATCACCATGCCACGTGCCAACCCCCTCTTGAAAAAAAACATTTTTTTGAGAGGTTTTTGCTATAGAGTGCGTGTGCTCACTAGAAAGACAGAGACAGAGAGATAGAAAACGAGAAATCGCCCCCCAGGGGGGATGGCCATGCCACAATCTCTTCTCCTCCATTCTCCTCTTGGGATCTTGGGCACGCATGCACACGTGCCCGGCGTGAGTTTAAGCCACCAGGTCTGGGACCCAAACTGCGATTGACTACATGGGAGTCCAATGACACAGCCACTACGCCAACTGCTGGTCCCTGGAATTTGTTTAAAGTTTATTTTACCGAGAGAGAGAGAGTGTCTCTACAGGGTGTCATCACACAGCTCCCTTCCTCCAACCCTCCAGCCAGTCAGGGTCGTGGGTGCCCCTGCCTGGCGTCTCAGGTCGATCTGGGGTGTGGCCTGTCGGGCACGGGCTTCCAGCCCTGCAGAGTGGAGCACTGCTGCCTGTGCCCCCAGGCTTGGACCTCCTCTTAGTACTGGGGGCCAGGGGAGAAGGTGGGGGCCAGATGGGACCCTGGAACTCAGATTTCTGAGTGTGGCAGTGTTGGGTGGTGAGTGGGTAGAGAAGGTGCCTGGAGATGAGGCAGGCTGGGACTGGGGTGCTGAGGTGCTGGTGGACCACCCACTTGGCCAGGTGCATCTTCAGAATCAGCCCAGAAAAGGGTGAGGGAGGGCAGGGGCATGCAGGGGCCCTGATCAGGGTCCTGAGGACTCAGAAGTGTTGGTCAGAGGGAGGAGGGGGCAATGCGGGGTCAGGGACCCACAGCCACCGTCCCTGTAGTGGCAGATTACGAACATGGGCCGGGTGCTAGGCCGGGGCAGGTAGAGGAAGCATGGCGGGCCCCATTCTGCCCCCCCCCTGCTGACCAACCCTCTCTGCTCTTCTCATCAGCTTGATTTTTGGGGCACTGACAGTCGGGACTGGCATCGTTGGAGTCCTGCTGGGGGCCGAGGCTGCGAGGAGGTACAAGAAAGTCAACCCGAGGGCTGAGCCCCTCATCTGTGCCTCCAGCCTGCTCGCCGCAGCCCCCTGCCTCTACCTGGCTCTCGTCCTGGCCCCGACGGTCCTCCCGGCCTCTTATGTAAGTGAGGGCCCCTTCGGAGGCGGGTGGGGGCTCCCGGGTACCAGGCTGGTGCTGAGCCTCTTCTTTAAATACGTCACGTGTGTCACTCCTTCCAGGTAGAGCTTGTTATCCCCACTTTACAGATGAGTACATAGAGGCTCACCAAGAGTTGCACAGCCAAGAAGGTGCAGACGTGGGATTTGAACCCAAGCCTTTCAGGCGGCAAAGATGTCTCTGAAGCCCTGGCTAATGCTTTGGTTTTAGACCACGTGACTCATTTATTTCCAGGGCGTATTGTGAATCCAGGGAGGAACAGGGTCGTTCTCCCTGGGTTGCAGATGAGGAGAGCGAGGCCCAGTTTGGTCACAACCGACGCGGATGCTATTTTAGGGGTGATAACCGTGATTAGATCGTGTTTTCCACACCAGTGTTCTATCCTGTCCCTTTATGCACTTCAAGCTCTGGTGGTGACAGAGCCCACACCTCTCCCTCCTCTGTGCATCCCGAAATCCTTCTCTTTCTGCAAGACTCAACACAAAGCCACCTCCTCCAGAAGCCTTCCCTGACCACTCTGTC
>NW_006203824.1:89287-105194 GCF_000334495.1 Tupaia belangeri chinensis | reverse complement strand
GTTCCCGTGCGAGCACAGCGTGTGTGCACCCCATCAGGCACTGAGGTGTACAGGGCTGTGCCCACGGGCAGGGAGCCCAGAGGACGGGCTCCAGATCCCACAAATCCCCGTGTGCAGCAGTCCCTGGCTGCACAGAGCCCCAGTCCTGCCTGTCCCCCACATGGGCAGGGTCCACTGCTTCTGGGAAGATGGCACCAGCACAGGGCAACCAGTCACGCTGTAGGTCCCCTGCGCTCCCCCAGTGCCATGGTCCCAGGCGCTGTCCCCAGGAGGTCCCGGTCCGTGGGCACAGATGCCCTGGCGCATGGTTGCCAGGCTCCCCAGCAGGAAATCAACATGGGTTTGACCCTTCTCCCACCCACCAGATCCCAGAGTGTTTCCAGTCACGCTCCTGAACTGAGAAGTCCGCTCCCATTTGGATCAAAACTTTGGCTCTACTTCCACATACAGCTCCTACCCAGGCCTAGAAAATTGCCGTGGGAAGAGGGGGAGCTGCGGTCTGGCTTCATTGTCCGTGTTCCATCTTCTGGCCCTCCACCCAGACCCCGCCTCTTCCCCTGTGGTGCTGATCCGGGGCTGAGCAGGTGAGGAAGGAGCCTGCGAATGGGGCCAGGGATTACCTGGGGCCAGAGTCGCTTTGCCGACCACCAAGTCCCCCTATGATAGGTGCCTACACAGTGGGCTGGGGGGCATTTCTGTGTTCTCTGGGGCCTCTGGGCCTGGCTTTGCACTGCCCGGTCCCTCGGTGTGGGTGCCAACTTTCTAGCTGGGCCTTCTTGCCGTAGAGGCAATCCTGGGGGTGGGGGACATGTCATGACCATCATGTCTCCTCTTCCTGGGTCCATTTGACCCCCTGGATGAGTTCAGGAAGGGAAGCCACCCCCACCACTACCCTCAGACTTTCCTAGGGGGAGTCCGGCCCCAGGTCCCCTTCCCTCAATACCAGGTTTCATTTATCAGGATGTCCTTTGTGAATGCCCCTCAAGTCACCCTGGAGAAAAGAAAGAGTTTCAGGTATAGGAGAAAAGAAAGTTTCCTTCCTAGCAAGCACTGCCGTGTGTGTGTGTGTGTGTGTGTGTGTGTGTGACCTGAAGCCCCGGACTTAGCTTAAGAAGGGGACTTTCGGTGCCATATGGCCCAGAGGTAACACGGTGGTCTGCAAGGCTAGCCCACTGGGAGGGCTCTGGGTTTGCACCCACTAACCTCCCTGGACATACTGGCATGTGTGTGGCCAGGATCTGGGGCTGGCTGAGGCTCAGGGTGGGTCGCAATGTGGAAAACCCTTGGGGATGCCTGTCTCCTTGTCTCTCTGTTTCTCTCACTCATGGAAGGAAAATAAAGAAACTTAAGAAAAAAAGAAAGAAAGCCTTTCCATCGAGCCCCCGCCTTCTCTACGCGAGCTGGCCGGGGTCACATGGCACGGTTCTTCCTCTCGCCAAGTCTTGAGGTGCGTCTGGCACCTCCCAAGGTGTGGGCATTGCTCCCCCGTTGTCGTCAGCCTTGGGCTTTTGCTGACATCCCTGGACACTAGAAAAGCCTGTTCTGGTTCCTTTTCATACATGCCCTTGTTTTGTCCTTAAGACATCTTTGTGGAGAAGGTTTTTTCCTCCACTGATGGGTAAACTGAGGCTCAGTTACAGTGACAGAAATGTTGAGATGGACAAAACTCAAAGTCAGCTCTGAAGACTCCAAAGCCTGCATCCTTCATGCTGCACCAACCCCGGTCACCGTCCCACCACCACCCCGTAGGAGAGGAACACCAGCTTTAATGGTTAATAAGCATTAAATACCTAATGCTTATTAAGAGAGAGACTGGGAGAGGGAGCCCACCAGCTCTGGTTGGCGGAGGCTGGTAGAGGCCTGACCTCGAAGTAGGCTGAGACTTAAGCAGATGGAGGCCCCGTCAAAGGCCTGTCCCTGCACCAACCGGCTGGGGCTGTGGACCCCCTGCCTGCTCTGCTTCTGCTTCTATCTTGGCTGGCTCTGGGAAGCTGCTTCTTGGCTGTGTTTTAGGGACACAGCTGCCCCCCCACCCTGCAGCCTGGCGCATCTCCAGAGCTGGATGGCTCATCTAGAAATGACATTGCGTCTTGGCCCACAAAGCCAGCTGGAAGTTCTTCTCTAGGCCTGCTCCTGAGGTGGGGGGCTGAGGGGCAGGAAGGCGGGCAGGGCAGGGTGTGTCCATCCTCTGGTGCCAGGAAACTCTAAGACTGGCTTGAACCCAGCAATGGAGTCCCAGTGGCCAGAACTCCAGCCCTTCAGAGGTGGTGAGGCCCTGACCTATACCCCTGGCTCCGTCTGCGCCTCTGAGCTCCATCTGGGTCTTCCGAGCTGAGATTCAGTCTTCAGCTCCTGCCCCCGCCAACCATCAGCCATAAAGCCCGTAACATCTCCCCAGCGTGCCCGCCGCTCACTGTCCCCTCTGCCTTCCCTGGTTCCTGCCTTGCCATCTTTTTCCCAGACTATTCCCGGAACTGCTTTTCTGATCTCCTTGAGCGTGGCCATCCCCTGGGGGGCATTTCTTGCTTTCTGTCTCTCTGGCGTGCACTTGTGCTCTATAGCAAAAACTTCTAAAAAACAAACAAAAACTTGCAGCCCTCTCCCCACAATACTCACACATGTCCTATTGCCCTTCCCTGTTTAACTTTTTCCCTAAGCATTTATTATCATATGACACTTTGTGAATTTTATTTAAGTATCTGCTCACCTGCTACAGTCTGGGCTTCCCATGCTGCCGGCGTGAGCTCTCCGATACCATGCACTTTTCCTGCTTGAAAACCTCGCATGGCTTCCCGAGGCCTCGAGAGCTAGATCTAGCTCCTGTGCTGGCCTTCGAAGCCCTCCGTGGCCCGACCCGCCTGCCTTGGTAACCTCATCCCCCACTGCAGTTCTGCCACACAGCACCCCTGCCAATTCTGAGGACGTATCCCACGCTTCCTCCCATCACCACCCCTTCTCCATGTTCCCAGATCATTCTGGGCCTTTAAACACAACATGGATCCTCCACGGAGCCCCCTGACGGCCAGGCTGGCTCTTTTCCACCAGCCCTTCATGCCCTCGGCACTGCCTCCCTAATCAGGCTTCCTGTGCTCTGTCTCCTCTCTCAGCCCCAGCGTGACTTCCAGCAGGGTCCGGGTTGCTTCTGCTCCTCCTCAGCAGGCCAGCCTAAAGCACAGCGTCAGAAATATCAGGTGGGTGGGGGCGAATCACTGCTCACTGAGCGAAGGACTGAGTGACCAACGGGTTCCATTTATTTATTTAGTTTCCAAATGTTTATCGAGTGTCAGTCAAGTGGCGTGATGTTTTTGTTTTGGTTTGGTTTTGTTTGTGTTTTACCTAGAGATAGGCTCTCGCTGTTGCCCCAGCTGGCCTAGAACTTGTGATCCTCCTACCTCCGCCTCCCAAGTGACTGGGATTACAGATATGTGCCACTGTGTGTGACTCAAGTGGCACGGCAGTTTAAATGCTGCAGATATGGATGTGAATAAAACAGACCAAACTACTTCTGTCCTTAGGGGATTTACAGTGTAGTTGGAGGAAACACGAGCAAGATATATACATAAAATCCACACAGTGTCATACGATAATAAATGCTTGGAAAAAGTTAAACAGGAGGGGCAATAGGACATGTGTGAATATTGTGGGAGAAGGATGCAAGGTTTTTTTTGGTGTGTTTTTGAGAGATTTTTGCTATAGAGCACAGGTGCTTGCCAGAGAGACAGAAAGCAAGAAATTCCTCCCCCACCCAAGGGATGGCCATGCTGCAATTCCTTCTCCTCCCGGGATTTTGGGCATGCCCGCACACGTGCCCAACGTGAGTTTCATGCCCGCACACGTGCCCAATGTGAGTTTCAAGTTGCCAGATCCAGGACTCGAACCACGGTTGACTATGTGGGAGTCTAGTGCCTTAACCACTACACCACCCCCTGACCACGAGGGGTGTAACTTTATGTAGTATAGCCAGAAAGGCCTCACTGAGGAGGCGATTATTGAATAAAGACCTGTAGATGGGGAAGGAGTGAACTATGCGGATATTCAGGGGAATAGTGTTTCAGGCACAGGGAACAGCAACTGTAAGGGTCCTGCCTGAGTCAGGAGATTACCTGCTGGCTTTGAGGAATAGCAAGGAGGCCATTACGGTTAGTGCAGAGTGAGAAGAGTGAGAGGGAGGTGAGGATGGAGATGATGGGCACAAGATTGTGCAGGGCCTTGCGTGCACCAGGTGGAGTTCGCCTTTACTGAGGATGAGATAGGGCTTCGTGCCAAGAAGTGGGAGCTCTGACATTTGTCTTCTGCATCTTTTGAGATTATGGCATGCTTTTGTCATTTATTCTTTTCCTCTGATGTATTACATTGATTGATTTTCGTGTGTCTAACCAACCTTGCATTCCTGGGATATAGTCTCCCTTAGTCATGGTATATGCGTGGCCAAATCTGGCTACGTAGTATTTCACTGAGGATTTTCGCACCTATATTCATAGGAGATATTGGCCTGTAGTTTCCTTATGGTATCTCTGTCTGGTTTTGGTACCAGGCTAATGACCTCAGAATGAGTTGGCAAGTGTTTCTTCCTCTTGTGTGTTCTGGAAGAGTTTATGAAGGATTTGTGGTAATACATCTTTAAACATTTGGTAGAATTTACCAGTGAAGCCATCTGGTTCTGAGCTTTTGTTTCTGGGAAGGTTTTTGATTATTAACTCAATACTTTCTTATTGTGGGTCAATTCAGATGTTCTATTTCTTCTTGAGTCAGTTTTGATAGTGTGAGTCTTTTAGGAATTTGCACATTTAATCCAAGGTAATCTAATTTATTGGCACACAATTGTTCATAATATTTCATTATAATCCCTTTAATTTCTGTAAGGCCAGTAGTAATGTGTCCTTTTTCATTCTGGGTTTTAATCATTTAAGTCTTCTCTCCTTTTTTTTTGGTAAATTTAACTAAATATTTGTCAATTTTGCTCATCTTTCTTTTTTCTTTTTTTAAAGATTTATTTATTTATTTCCATTTGTTATTATTATTTTTTTATTTGATCAGACAGAGAGAGAGAGAGAGAGAGAAAGTGAGAAAGCAAGCCACCAGGTCAGGGACTCAAACTATGGTTGGCCATGTGGGAATCCAGCACTTTTAAACCACCACGCCAATTGCCGGCCCCTCGCTCATCTTTTTCAAGAAGCAAATTTTGGCTTCATTGATTTTCTCTATTGTTTTTCTATGACTGACTTATGTTTAATAGCATCAGTGCGGCTACTCTGTCGAGAATAGACGTGGGGACCAGAGCAGAAATAGCAGAGTCTGGAATGATGTAGGTGGGAGACGATGGGACTTGGGTCAGGCTGCAGCTATAGAGGTGGTGAGGAGTGAATCACAGATCCATTGTGAAGGCAGAGCTATCAGAATTTCCTGATGGATTCCACATGGGGTGCAGGAGAAAGAAAAACTACAGGTGAACTCTAGAATATTGGCTTGACAGCAGGTGTCTTAGTCCATTCTTGTGTTGCCAACAAAAATATCTGAGCCTGAGCAGTTTTATAAAGAAGATAATAGTTTACTTACAAAAACTCACAATTCTGGTGTCTGGAAAGACCAAAGGTCTAGGCCTACAGCATGGCTGATGGAAGCACAGAGGATGATGGGCATGTGCAGACAGAATGAGCAGCTTGCTCTCTTTTTTTTTCATTTAGGTTTCTGCTATAGGGTGCATGTGCTCATCAGAGACAGACAGACAGAGATGGTGAAAGGGAAAGTGAGAAATCACCTGCTAGGGGGATAGCCACACCCCAACCCCTTCTCTTCCATTCTCCTCCTGGGATTTTGGGCATGCATGCACATGTACCCAGTGTGATTTTCAAGCTGACACATCTGGGACTAGAACCATGGCTGGCGATGTGGGAATCCAGTGCTTTAACCACCACACCACCTGCTCGCCCCTGCTCTCTCTTTTATAGCACCTAACTCTCAAGAGAACTGCTGGAGAGACAGTGAGACAGAAAGTAAGAAATCACCCCCCAGGGGGGATGGCCACGCTGCAATCCCTTCTCCTTCCAGGATCTTGGGCATGCACATACATGTGCCCAGTGTGAGTTTTTAGTTACTGGGTTCTGGACTAGAACCAGGGTCGGCTACATGGGAGTCCACCAGCGACGTAACCATTACACCATCTGCTGGTCCTAAGAGAACTAATCTCAAATTTACTGGGTCTCTCAAGACATCGTTAATCTGTTCATGAGTATTGCTTCCAGGATGCAATCAATATTAACCAATCAATGGCCACTAGGCCTCACCCTGGGACACAGCAAAGGAATTACATTTTCACTTAGTATCTTTACAATATACCTCATACATTTGAGTCCCAACACATGATTTCTGGGATCATAGTCTAACCGTAGCAGCAGAAGAGGCCATTCATTGAGATAGGGAAATGAGCAGTCCTAGCAGGTTGTGGGGGGAAGATCCACAGCTTGGTTTTGTGCATTCGAGTTTGTGGTGGGAGGCTGGCATTCATGTGGAGGTGTGAGTAGAGAGTTGGACACAGGATCCGAAGTCCAGGGAACATGGTATCACCGCTAAAGCCATAGTGAGTGAGAAATGTCTGTCGTCCACCATCATGGGTATGATAGGTTTTGGGGAGTTCAAGGGCTCAGTCTTAGGTAGGGTGTCCAATAGAGACTGAGGAATTGGCTTCTGTTGGGCTTCAAAACTGAGTCCCTTCAGCCTCTTCTACCCATCCATTCGTCATATCTCCTCAGGCAGAAGAAGCCGCAGTCCTTCCTGTTCTGTCTCTGCTGCCGATGGGCAAGTCAGGGGAGACAGGCTCCAAGATCTCCTTGGAAACAACCCATGGGAAGGTGGGCACATGGGCTAGTGTGGGCATGCACCAAAGTGTGAATACATTCAGACCTGTGAATATGAGTGTGTGTATGTATGTTCTTGTATGTAGACATCTCTGAGTACTTGTATATTCGTGATAAATATAGGCATGTCTCTATCCATGTTATGTATATGCATATGTGTGCAGTATGGATGAATGTGTCCATGTCTACTATTGTGTTGCTAACAAAAACACCTCAGCCTGGGCAACTTCATAAAGAAGATAAAGATCTATTTATCTGTGCATGCATAGCTGTGTGTGAGTGTGCACATACATGCGTATCAGAGCAGGCAGATAATTACTTGGGATGTGTGTGCACATGGGTGTCTGTGGCTGAGTCTAACTTTTCTGCTCACTTTAGTGACTGTAACTGCATTGCATGGGAAGAAGGGATTTGAGGTAGCACAGTGTGTCTGCTCCCCAACTTCCTGAAGTAGGGGCCAAATTGTTCAGAGAAATGAGGCTTTCTGAGCATATGAAGTCTAGTCGGGCCTTCCCTGAGGGAGCCCTTGCCCTGTGGCCCACCAACCGGTGCTGAGGGTTCCATCTCCTCCATCCTTCTAGTCCTCTTGGCAAGGGAAGTGGACTTCCCGACTGTTAATTAGGATCCAGACACACACACAGCGGGTCTTGGCTCACACCCCCTTCCTTGGCCTTCTTCCCAGAGCTGCTGCCCTTCAGAGGAGAAGGTTGTGCTCAGGGGAGGTACCTAGCCCAAGGCTGGAGGGCATGGCTGAACGCTGGCAATACCTCTTGGGTGGGCTTTGTGGTCAAGACGGAAGGGTGGGAGTGGGGGCATAGGGGAAAGTATACAGAGGTGTCTGAAAGACCTGGATGTCATTCCTTCTTCTTCACTTATGAGCTGTGTGACCAAGGGCAAGATCTCGACCTTGCTAAGCCTCAATTTTCTCAGCAATAAAATGGGAATGTTACTTCTTGCCTCTTGGTTTTGTTGAGATGAATGAACTTTTGAGCTTACTGTAGTTACTATGGGTACATAACAAAACGTGGGACTTAAAACAACAAAATCAGAGATTAGCAGGTGGTGTGGTGGTTGGGGCACTGTACTCCCACATGGCCAAACACAGTTTGGGCCCTGGACCTGGCAGTTTGCTTTCTTACCTTCTTTCTCTCTGTTGACTACATGTGTCCTATAGCAAATTAAAAAAAAATAAGAATAATAAATAAAACTAAACAATTATTTAAAATAAAACAAAAACATTAATTTTGCTCATGAATTTTCTGTATGGGCAAAGCTCAGGGGTTGGGGGATGACTTATCTCTTTTCCACTTGATGTTAGGCAGGCAGGATGGGTATAGGGGCTGAATCATCAGAGGTAGAGGTTGTCTGGCAATTGATGCTGGCTATTGGCTGAGACCTTAACTGAAGCTGTTACCTGGAACACCTGCCTGTGGCCTCTCCATGTGGCCCGGGCTTCCTCACAACATGGCAGCTGGGTTCCAAGGATTTGCGACCCAAGATGAAAGCCAACTGAAGTTGTATTGCCTTTTAAAACTACTCTCAAAATTTGCCCTTGAAAGTTGCACTTTCGCTGCATTCTTTTTTTTTCTTTCACATTTTATTGGTTCGCTAAAGATCTTAATTAATTTAAAGACTTTCAATATCAAGCACAGCTGATATATATACACATTAAAGAATGCGTGTCTGACTTCAGGCATAAACCTCAGTGAGTAAAGTGAACATACAATAAAGTAGCACCTCAGTGGGGCTATATAGCTTACTGCAGTCATTAAATAGGTATTAATAGGTATTTTTTTCTTTTCTTCTTTTTTTTGGAAAGGTTTTTGCTGTAGGGCACATGTGCTTGACAGAGAGACAGAGAGACAGAAAGTGAGAAATAACCCGCCAGGGAGGATGGCCACGCCACAATCCCTTCTCCTCCATTCTCCTCTTGGGATCTTGGGCACGCATGCACACACGCCCATGTGAGTTTAAGCCACTGGGTCCGGGACTCGAACCACAGTTGACCACGTGGGAGTCCAGCAACATAACCATTACATCAACTGCTAGTCACAATAAGCATTTTTTAATTTCAAAAAAAGTTTTAGTTGTAACAGATCAAAATAAAAAAAATGTTAAGAGAAATTTGCTTAAAACTTAAAGCCAGGAAAAAGGTTAGGATTCAGTTAAAATGGTAGGTAGATGAACCTATCAACAGTTCAAGAGAAGACAAAACTCCTGAAATATAGACATCAAAACATTGAAGAAAATCAGTAATGTTTTAGTCTAAAGTAAAAAAATTCTATTTCACTAATTCAGACTCACGTAATCTCTCTTCTATTGAATTTGCAGTGTTACTGTGGTCTGATCTTCCATTTAAACTCCGGAAGTTAACATTCATCTCAGGACTTGTCCCTACCATTAGTCTGGCCATTCTCTTGGTTGTTTATTGTTTTTTTTTATTTCTTATTTACAACCTACTCTCAAAATTTGCCCTTGAAAGTTGCACTTTTGCTGCATTCTTTTTTTTTCTTTCACATTTTATTGGGTCACTAAAAATCTTAATTTAAAGACTTAATTTTTTAAAGACACACTAAAGTGTGTCCGACTTTAGTTTTCCTGGTATAGCACTCCCTTCAGCACTTCTTGTAGAGCTGGTCTGGTGTTGGTCAATTCTTTGAGGTTTTGTTTATCTGAGAATGTTTTTGTATTTTTTTTCCCATGTGAAAGACAATCTCGCTGGGTATAGTATTCTTGGTTGAAATTGTTTTTCACTTAACACTTTGAATACATTTTCCCATTCTTTCCTTGCTTGCATTGTTTTCAAAGATAGGTTGGATGTTAGCGATGTTAGCCTGATGGGATATCCTTTGAAAGTAACCTGACATTTCTCTCTTGCCAATTTTAGTATCTTGTCTCTGTCTGTGGTTTTGGTTAACCTGGCTGTGATGTGTCTCGGGGAAGATCTTCTTGGGTTGATTCTATGTGAAGTCCTTTGTATTTCTTGGATCTGGATATTTGAGTGCCTCTCTAGGTTTGGAAAATTTTCTTCCAGGATTTCATGGAATAGATGATCTATGTCCTTATTAGTTTCTTCACCTTTGGGGATACCGATGATCCGGATGTTTGGGCATTTAATAGTATCTAGTATGACTCATGTTATTCTAATTTTTGAGGGTTCTTTTCTCAGTCTTTTTGGTGAAATTTTCTAGGTCAGAGGTTCTATCTTCTACATCTGAGATTCGATCTTCTGCCTGATCTAATCTGTTTTTGATACTTTCGACAGAAGTTCTGATTTCCTGTATCACAGCCTTCATCCCCAACAATTCCATTTGATTCTTTTTTATGATGTGTATCTCCTCTTTCAGATCGTGCAAGAACTTCCTCACCTCCTGGAACTTGTCTCTTTCCTCCTGCATCTTCTAGAGCTTGCTGTCTCTCTTATCTTGCATCTCTGTTAGCTTTGTCACTATGAATATTTAAAATTCTTTATCTGACATTTCCATGAGTTCCCTTTTATTCTTTGTGGAGGAAGAGAGGTTATTCTGTTCCATTAGAGGAGAGATATTCTCTTCATTTCTCATATTTCTGTGCCTCTGTGGTGGTTTCTGGTCAGCTGATGGGTTATACGCTTTTCCCTATTTTTTGGAGTTAAATCTCAGCAATCAGAGGAGTGCAGAAGGAGCTAACCTGCGGTCTGGCTCCTGGCTGGACTGGGGAGCAGGAAGGGGAAGTCTGGGCAGAGGGTTTTTGGTGGTCAAAATCCCACTTTTGTGGCATTCTAACTTTTTTTATTTTTTTTAAGTGAGAGAAAGAAAGAGGGAGACAGTTATTTTGGACAAGGTCTTGCCATTTTGCAATCTGCTGCCACCCCTTCCCAGTTAGCCAGGAGTACAGGCACACACACTGTGCCTGGCCTGTTCATGTTGGTCTAGGAATTGAACTTGGACCTCCCTTGAGGCCCCAACCCTGCATAGCAGCACCCTATCACTTGCACCGCTGCGGCTGGGCCCATTCTACTCTTTGCTTGAGATACAACTTCCTGCTCAGATAAGCAGGGTGAGAAAATAGACTCCACATATTTGTTTATTTATTTATTTCTTGAAGAGGTTTTTGCTATAGGGCATGTGCGCTCGTTAGACAGACAGAAAGCGAGACATTATCCTCTAGGGGGATGGCCATGCTGCAATCCCTTCTCCTCCATTCTCCTCTTGGGATCTTGGGCACACGCACCTGGCGTGTTTAAGCTACCGGGTCTGGGACTCAAACCGCAGTTGACTACATGGGAGTCCAGCGACATAGCCATTACGCCAACTGCTGGTCCCTATCTATTTATTTTTTAATAAAGAAAACAGGCTTATTTGGTTCATGATTCTAGTGGCTGAAAAGCCTAAGAGCATGGTAACAGTATCTGGTGTTGTCATAACATGGCAGAGAGAAGTGGGAAGGCCGGAGGTTGCGTGTAGGAGAGACATATACCAGCATCCAGTTTGCTTATTTTTATTTTTACTTTTATTTGTATTTTCTAGAAGGTGCTTGTGCTTTCCAGAGAAAGTCAGAGAGAGAGGGAAAGGGAGAAAATGCTCCCCCATGGGGGATGGTCATACTGCAAGCCCTTCTCTTCCACTTTTCCTTCCTTTAGGGATTTTGAGTGCACACACGCGTGCCCTGCATGTTTTTCTTTTCTTTTTTTTTAAATTTTTTTGAGAGTTTTTTGCTATAGGGTACATGCGCTTGCCAGGAAGACAGAGAGAGACAGAGACAGAAAGCGAGAAATCACCCCCCAGGGGGGATGGTCATGCTGCAATCCCTTCTCCTCCATTCTCTTCTCGGGATCTTGGGCACGCACGCACACGCGCCCGGCGTGAGTTTAAGGCACCGGATCGGGGACGTGAACTGTGGTCAACTATGTGGAGTTCAGCGACATAGCCATTATGCTAACTGCTGGTCCCCCCTGCATGTTTTTCAAGCATCCAGGTCCAGGACTAGAACTGAAGAGTCAGCTGTATGGGATCCAGCCATGCTAACCACCATGCCACCCGCTGGCTCACCAGCTTACTGTGTATCAATAGCTGTAATGCCATACTCTGCAAGGCTGCCCCAGTTGGCAAAGTTCTGGGTTTGCATCCAGAGACTTCCCTGAACATGCCAGGCACATGTGTGCCCATGATTTGAAGCCAGGGTGACTGCTGCATCAGGACCCAAGCCTTTCCTATCAGTAATTTTACTTTCACTGGCATCTATTCTGCTTCCAGCTATTTTTAATGTATTAGTTCTGTAACGATGTTGCATATTGTTTTGCTCCTCCATTCATTTCCTTAGGTCTGTGCTATCCCATTATGTCTTCTCTTATTGGATGTTCATTTCATCTTTGATCTTCCTTTAAAAGAAGAGAAAAAGAAATCTATATTTCTTCAGAGAGAGAGAGAGAGAGAGAGAGAGAGAGAGAGAGAGGTGTCCCCACAGGGTCTTCATGCTGCAAATCCACCCAGCCTCAGCTAGATCATGAGCACGCACATGCCCGGTGAGTACAGGGAAATGGCAGGACATGAACCTGGGACCTTCCTGTGTGGGTCCAGTTGTGTTACTGCTGTGCCACTGTCTGGCCCCATGAACTCTCCATTGCATTACTGTTTTTTTAAAAAATATATTAATTAATTAATTTAGTAGTTTAATTTGATTAGAGAGAAAGGGAAGGTGAGAGAGCAAGCCACTGGGTCCAGGACTTGAACTGTGGTTGGCCACACGAGAGTCCAGCACCTCAATCACCACACCACCTGCCGGCCCCTGAGGTACTATTTATTATGTCGTTCGACAGTCTGAATTAGGTAGGAGAAATTTTCTGCTCCTTTTCTTATCATTTACTTTTTTCCCCCTTTTTTTGGAGAGGTTTTTGCTATAGGGCACGTGCCCTATAGCACCACAATCCCTTCTCCTCCATTCTCCTCTCAGGATCTTGGGCACGCACACACATGCACCCAGTGTGAGTTTAAGCCACCGGGTCCGGGACTTGAACCGCAGTCGACTACATGGGAGTCCAGCGACATAGCCATTACGCTAACTGCTGATCCCTTATCATTTACTTTTTATGTGGGTCCTTTCTTTCTTCTTTCCTTCCTCCCTCCCTCCCTGCCTTCTTCCCTCTTTTCTTCTTCTATAGATGCTGTTGGCATTGTTCACCTGCAGAATGCTTTCCCTTGACCTGGGTATGGAGAAAATAAATGATTTAAAAATATATATATACAGAGAGAGACAGGGGCCAGCAGGTGGCATGGTGGCATGGTGATTAAGGCACTGTACTGCCACATGGCTGACTGTGGTTTGAGTCCCGGACGCAGTGGCTTCATGCTGGGCACATGTGCATGTGTGCCTAAAACCCTGAGAGGAGAATGGGGAAGGGATTTCCGTGTGGCTATCCCCTCTAGGGTGGATGATTTCTCATTCTCCCTCTCTCCCTCTCTCTGGCAAGTTAAGCACCCTATGGCCAAAAAAAAAAAAGAAAAGAAAAGAAAAAGAAAAAGAAAAAAATAGAACTGGTAAATGAAGCCTATCTGATTGTCTGTAACTATTGACACTCAAAGGCACACATAAACATCAAAGACATCAGGACCAGCAGTTGGCGTAATGGCTATGTCGCTGGACTCCCATGTAGTCGACTGCGGCTTGAGTCCTGGACCGGGAGGCTTAAACTCATGCTGGGCGCATGTGCATGCATGCCCGAGAGGAGAATGGAGGAGAAGGGATTGCGGTGTGGCCATCCCCCTGGGGGGTGATTTCTCGCTTTCTGTCCCTCTCTCTCTCTCTGTCTTTCTGGGGAGCACACGCGCCCTATAGGAACAACAACAACAAAAGAACCAAAGACATCAGCTGCCACCTGCTCTTGTTGGACACCCACCTTGCCCTGTACTGGGATGTCAAAGCAAATCCCAGGACTTCTTGTGCGTGCTGGGCACGTGTGCCCATGATCTGGGCTGGCTGGGCGCAGGCATCTCTGCTCAGGTACTGAATTTGCACTGGTGTGGTGTGGGCGGCTCCCCATCTCTGACTCTCTTCCTGCCTTCCCTGTCACCGTTCTCCTTCCAGAGGGGCTGCAGTGTGAGTTGAGAGGAGAGGGGCTGCAGTGTGAGCTGAGCGTTTGGTCTCCCCCCCACCCCCACTTTTCTGTCCATCTCTGACTCTCTTCCTGCCTTCCCTGTCACCGTTCTCCTTCCAGAGGGGCTGCAGTGTGAGTTGAGAGGAGAGGGGCTGCAGTGTGAGCTGAGCGTTTGGTTCCCCCTGACTTTTCTGTCGCCTGAGGGAATTACAGGGTGAGGCAGCAAGGAGTCTCTGTTAAAGACACCTGGGCTTGGCTCTGTCTTCTGGGATTTAGGTAAATGCTCTGTATCACAGGGTTTGCTCTAGTAATTACTGGGTGCATCCCCCTTCTGCCACAGGGGCTGCCCTGGGGCCTTGAGTGGAGTCTGTAGCTGGAGTCATTGTTCATTGTCTCCACTTTTTAAAGGTTTGTTTGTGTTTTCTTTGGAGCAGTGAATGAGAGAGACAGTGCCTCAGCAGGGTCTTCCAAGCCTTGATCTACCCCGTCTAAGCCAGCCCTGGACTCCAGGCACGAGTCCCCAGTGTGCTCAGGGAGCTTTCCAGATGCGAACTGGGAACCATCCCGTAAGCATCAGTCTTGCAGAGTACTGTGTTTTCACGGTCGTTCCCCCCCTCCCCCATCTTGCCCCTCCCTTGCTGTCTCCAATTTTCCCTTTTCTTCCCAGCAGCTTTTCCCACGATCCTGTTAGGGACACCTACTCAGTTTTATTCATCCAGGTCTGGAAATTTGGGTGAGTGGCCTTGGAAGCCTGAGAAGCCCTAGCCTCTACTCCAGGACCTGCTCTTTTCCTTGGCTGTGAAAACTTCTATCTATTCTCTTGGGTTTTTCTCTTTTTATTGTATTTAATTAATTAATATATTTATTTAGATTTTTGCCGCGGGGCATGTGAGCTTGCTGGAGAGAGACAAAGACAGTGAGAGGGTAAGAGAGATATCCCCCTCTAAGGTCGATGGCCACACCACAGCCCCTTCTCCTCCATTCTTCTGTTGGGATTTTGGGCACGCACACACATGCCTGGCATGTTTTTCAAGCTGCTGGGTTTGGGGCTCAAACCATGCAATTGGCCATGTGATCCAGCTGCCATAACCAACATGCCACCAGCTGGCCCATTGCTCTTTTCTTTGATGAAAAAGATATTTGGGACCAGCAGTTGGCATAATGGCTATGTAGTTGACCACGGTTCGAGTCCCGGACCCAGTGGCTTAAACTCACACTGGGCGTGTGTGTGTGTGTGTGCCCAAGATCCTGAGAGGAGAATGGAGGAGAAGGGATTGTGGCATGGCCATCCCCCCTGGGGGGTGATTTCTTGCTTTCTGTCTCTCTGTCTTTCGGGCGAGTACACATACCCTATAGCAAAAAACCTCTCAAAAAAAGAAAATTGTTCTTCTCTCCTGAGTTGCCGGTTTTCGCTTCTGAAGGAATGGAGAGCTTATGGCAACATCCTTGCCCATGAGTTGACCCCGATGATCGTTGAGGCCCTTCTAGCCCAAACTTGATTCTGACTCTAAGACCCCTGCTTGCTGAAGAGAGGCGTGACACTCACCACATAGAGCAGGACCAGCAGGACTGCCACCAGGAGGGGATGCCACCCTTCCCAGCCTCTAGGCGTCAGAGCACGGACCTGCAGTGGAGGGCTGGCACTTGCTCCATTTGGTGCCCTTTGGGGAGCTGGTGGGGTGGTTGGCAGAAGTCAGCCAGGATGAGCTGTTGTCAAGGGTCAGCCAAGGATTCAGACAATGGCTATGGGGTCTGTGCTCTGACTCTCGAGCTGGCTCAGACAGTTGGGCTATGTGGGTGCCCCGGTGCTGGGGAGTGCCCCTACCATTTCCCAGCCCATTTATTTATTTATTTATTTATTTATTTATTTGAGAGGTTTTTGCTATAGGGCACGTGCGCTTGCCAGACAGACAGAGAGAGACATAGAGACAGAAAGCGAGAAATCACCCCCCAGGGGGGGATGGTCACACCACAATCCCTT